>NC_057802.1:406502564-406802564 GCF_018294505.1 Triticum aestivum | reverse complement strand
TTTGAAAAGCCTTAAGAAAAACCAAAAAAATAGTTGTAGTTAATTTACTTTCTATGCATGCTTAGTAGTAATATTAATAGAAAACCCAAAAAGATTTCTTGTTCTTCTTTTGCTTGTTGGGAGCTTTCCCGTGTAAATAGTTGTTCTCGTTCTTGTTCTTCTTCCTTAGAAAAGCAAAAACTCAAAATTATCTCAATGTGTTTCTTTGAAATTCTTTTCTTTTCTTTGGGTGTCGAGAGGAGAAGACCATGATGAAAATGTTGAGTGGCTCTCATATGCATTATTGTTGATCTAACAAAGAGCCCATATTACCTTGTCTTCTCCTTTGAATAAATATTTGCAGATTCCAACTTAGTCCAATGCACGAGCACTATTATTATTATTATTATTATTATTATTATCCACACCATTCGGTCGTGCAAGTGAAAGGCAATAATGACGATATATGATGAAATGATTGAGATGAGGAAAAGCTGGTATGAACTCGACCTATCTTGTTTTTGTAAATATGATTAGTTAATCGTTCCTAATTCAGCCTATTATGAATGAAACATGTTTGCAATGACAATTAGAGATTATAGTTACTCATGCCATGCTTAATCAGCTAGGAGTTTATAACGGTTTACCTTGCGTGCCAACATGGAAATTAAAATGGTTGTGATGTAGTATGATAGGATGGTATCCTCCTTTGAATGATTCAAGTGGCTTGACTTGGCACATGTTCACGCATGTAGTTGAAACAAAATCAACATAGCCTCTACGATATTTATGTTCATGGTGATTTATATCCTACTCATGCTTACATTCAATGGTGGTTAATCTCAATGCATGTTTATGACTGTTGTCGCTCTCTAGTTTGTCGCTTCCCAGTCTCCTTCTAGCCTTCACATGTACTCAGCGGGAATACTGCTTGTGCATCCACTTCCATAAACCCCAAAGTTGTTCCATATGAGTCCACCATACTTTTCTATATGCAGTATTTACCTGCCGTTCCAAGTAAATTTGCAAGTGCCAACCTCTAAACCTTCAAATGATAATCTGTTTTGTATGCTCGAATAGCTCATGTACCAACTAGAGTTGTCAATATCTTCCATGCTAGGTCGGTTATTCTCACGATGAGTGGAATCCGCTCATCATTCACGAGAAAATGGCCGGTAACCGAGATGCCCAGTCCCATGCTCAAAGCAAATCAAATCAAAATAACTACAAACAATACTCCCCCAGGACTGTTATTAGTTGGACGGTACCCATTGTTTCGGACCAGCCGTGGAGTGTGCTTGCTGGTGGTGGACCGCCTATAATGTATGTAGCATGGAAGATACCGAGATCTCTTAGTTGTTATGTTGACAATGAAAGCATGCTGCTCAAAATATTATTCAATCTCTATTTCAAAACTCGAGCTCTGGCACCTCTGGAAATCCCTGCTTCCCTCTGCGAAGGGCCTATCTATTTACTTTTATTGCTGAATCATCATCCTCTTATAAAAAGCGCCAGTTAGAGAGCACCACTGTCATTTGTATGCATTGCTATTAATTTATATTGAGTATGACTTTGACTGGATCTCTTTTACCATGAATTACAATGTCTAGTCAGTCCTCGATCTTCAGAGGTGCTCTGCATTTATGTTTTGCGGTCTCAGAAAGGGCTAGCGAGATACCATCTGGTTATATCATATCATGATTGTTTTGAAGAAGTGTTGTCATACGAGATTTATTGTTATTGCTCGTAGTTGATTATGCCATTGATATGAGTAAATGTGAGACCTAAATGTTATTGTGAATATGGTTAGTTCATAATCTTTGCTGAAAACCTAAATGCTGGCTTTACATATTTGCAACAACAAGATCAAACCGTGTTTATAAACATTTTTCTTTATCACTTTCAGTTTATCAACTGAATTGCTTGAGGACAAGCAAAGGTTTAAGCTTGGGGGAGTTGATACATCTCCAACGTATCTACTTTTCCAAACTCTTTTGCCCATGTTTTGGACTCTAACTTGCATGATTTGAATGGAACTAACCCGGACTGACGCTGTTTTCAGCAGAATTGCCATGGTGTTATTTTTGTGCAGAATAAAAAGTTCTCGGAATGACCTGAAAATCAACGGAGATTATTTTTGGAATTAATAAAAAATATTGGCGAAAGAATCAGCATCAGGGGCCCCACACCCTAGCCACAAGGGTGGGGGCGCGCCCCCTGACCTTTTGGGCCCCCTGGACCTCCACCGACCTCAAATCCAACTCCATATATTCTGTTTCGGGGAGAAAAAAATCAGAGATAAGGATTCATCGCGTTTTACGATACGGAGCCGCCGCCAAGCCCTGTTCTTCCTCTGGAGGGCAGATCTAGAGTCCGTTCGGGGCTCCGGAGAGGGGAATCCGTCACCATCGTCATCATCAACCATCCTCCATCACCAATTTAATGATGCTCACCGCCGTGCGTGAGTAATTCCATCATAGGCTTGCTGGACCGTGATGGGTTGGATGAGATTTACCATGTAATCGAGTTAGTTTTCTTAGGGTTTGATCCCTAGTATCCACTATGTTCTAAGATTGATGTTGCTAAAACTTTGCTATGCTTAATGCTTGTCACTAGGGCCCGAGTGCCATGAACTCAGATCTGAACCCTTTATGTTTTCATCAATATATTTGTGTTCTTGATCCGATATTGCAAGTTATAGTCACCTACTACGTGTAATGATCCGGGAACCCCGGAGTGACAATAGTCGGGACCACTCCCGGTGATGATCGTAGTTTGAGGAGTTCATGTATTCACTAAGTGCTAATACTTTGGTCCAGTACTCTATTAAAAGGAGGCCTTAATATCCCTTAGTTTCCATTAGTACCCCGTTGCCACGGGAGGGTAGGACAAAATATGTCATGCAAGTTCTTTTCCATAAGCACGTATGACTGTATTCAGAATACATGCCTACATTATATTGATGAATTGGAGCTAGTTCTGTGTCACCCTATGTTATAATCGTTACATGATGAATGTCATCCGACATAATTATCCATCATTGATCCATTGCCTACGAGCTTTTCACATATTGATCTTTGCTAAGTTACTTTTCCGTTGTCACTGTTACGATTGCTACAATACTGCTACTATCACTTTTGCCACTGTTACCGTTACTTCCATACTACTTTGCTACTAAATACTTTGCTGCAAATATTAAGTCCTTCAGGTGTGGTTGAATTGACAACTCAGCTGCTAATACTCAAGAATATTCTTTGGCTCCCCTTGTGTCGAATCAGTAAATTTGGGTTGAATACTCTACCCTCGAAAACTGTTGCGATCCCCTATACTTGTGGGTTATCAATTAGCTACTATTGGTGCTACAGAAAATGAGCTTGCATGTTGAATTCTTTTAGTTCCAAGTAGTTTGAATCCTTGATATAACCTCTAGACATCCATATAAGTAGTTGCCATCAATGTTATGAAGTTTTGTTGACATCATTTTGTGGCTCAACAATTTTAGAAATTTGTTTGTACAAAAATGCACCTCTTTTGGAGGAGTTCTTCAAGGAGGAGGTCCTCGGAGGCATCATCGAGCGAGAGCTCGATTCGACAGTCTTATGTTGAGCCAGGGGCAAGCTCAGTACGAGATCCCAATACCAAATCATGCCTCTAGCCATGTGATGAGTTCATGATAGGTGCGGGTATCAAGGAAGAATTTGATCAGTATGTTCATAACATTGAGCTTGCTCCCTTCATCGCAGATAAGTGTATCCAGCATCACCACCTCACCCATTCGTTCACCAAGAAATTTAAATACCATTCTCGTGATTCTAGAGTCTCATTTTGCCTTTATGATAGAACCTATAGTATTCCCTTAGAAGAATTCTGTGATGCATGCAAAATTCCATATTGGGGTTCGCTAGACGAACCACAAAAATCTGAGTATCAGATGTTCTTAACTAGCCTCTACTGTGGTGAGGATAGAGGAGTTACACAAGCTAGAATAAAAAGTATAAAATTTCCATCCATCCGTTACTTTGCACTCTTTAATGGCAAATGCATCGTGGGTAAACAAGATTGCAGTACGCTCTGTGCCCCGGACTTGAGCCTCATACACACCGCTCTAACGGGGATTATACGTTATAATCTCGGAGCAATTGTTGCACGAAAGCTGCAACGTTGTGCTGATAGTGGTCAATTACACGGAGGAATTTATGCCTCCCGCTTAGCTGCAAGGTTAAGGGTTTCACCTTTACCTAATGATCCTATTTTACCCACTAGATATTTAGACTTTGATGCGATGTAGCGCCATAAGTTCATTAAGTACGCGGCGACGAATTACAACTATAACTTGATGTTTAATAAAAAACCTATCATACCTGCTATTTTGATGCACCTGCTCTCTTTGATTATCAGAGTAAAGGAAGATATTACATCTGTGAGAGAGAGGCGCATGAGTACAACGCAGCAGTAGAGGCTGCCCACCGGGCTGAGGAGTCATTCTATAATTCAATCTAGTTGTCGGTGTTCATAATCTTTCATTCTATAATCCATGATTAGTATCATTTTCTCTCTTTCTTCTTGTGTGGTTAAAAACTTTGAGAAAATCCAAAAATATTTCTTGCTTCTTTTCGGTTTCTCTTTCTAATTTAAAGTAGTTGTAGTATTAAAAGAAAACCCCAAAAAAATTCCCATTTCTTCTTTTTTCTTGTTGGGAGCTTTCCCGTGTAAATAATTTTTCTCGTTTTTTTTTCTTTCTTTAATTTGCTTTCTTTAAGAAAAATCAAAAACTACAAAAAAAATATTTCTGTGTGTTTCTCTGAAATTCTTTTCTTGTGTTGAGTCGTACTGAGGAGAAGACCATGATGAAAATGTTGAGTGGTCCTCATATGCATTATTGTTGATCTAACAAAGAGCCCATATTATTTAGTCTTCTCCTATGAATATTTTTTTTCCAGATTCCAGCTTAGTCCACGGCACTCTTGCACCATTATTATTTTCATATCATTTGGTCTTGCAAGTGAAAGACAATAATGACGATATTTGATGAAGTGACCAGGGCAAGGAAAAGCGGTATGAACTCAACTTGTTATGTTTTTGTAAATATGTTTACCTCGGTATCCATGATTCAGCATATTATGATTAAACATGTTTATGATGACAATTAGAGATTATAGTTGCTCATGCCATGCTTAAGTAGCGAGGAGTGGATAATGATTTATCTTAGATGTCAACGTGCACTAAAATGGTTGTGATGTAGTATGATGATATGGTATCCTCCTCTGAATGTTTCAAGTGTCTTGACTTGGCACATGTTCATGCATGTAGTTGATTCAAAACCAACATAGCCTCTATGATATTTTTGTTCATGGTGTTTATATCGTACTCATGCTAGTATTCAATGTTAATTATTCATAATGCATGATTATATGACCATTTTCGCTCTCTAGCTGGTCGCTTCTCAACCTATTTGCTAGCCTTCACCTGCACTAAGCGGGAATACTGCTTGTGCATCAAAATCCTTAACCACAGTTATTCCAGATGAGTCCACTATATCTACCTATATGCGGTATTACCCTGTAGTTCCAAGTAAATCTGCATGTGCCACCTCTAAAAATTCAAATGAACATCTATTTTGTGTGCCCGTACCACTCATGGAGCGACATGGGGTGGTCAGTATCTTCCATGCTAGGCGGGTTATTCTCATGATGAGTGTTTATTTACTCGCCCTTGCATGAGACGGGATGGTAATCGGGATGCCCAGTCCCATGATCGAAAATTACAATAATGATGAAACAAACTCCCCCGGAATGTTGTTGGTATGGAGCGCACCCGAGGATTTGACTAGCCATGGCTTGTGTTTGTTGGTGGAGGGGGTAAACTTTACTTTTATTGCTTGGGAACCGCCGCTAATGTGTTTAGCATGGAAGATATTGATAACTCTTGGTCGTCAAATTGACAAGAAAGGTATACCTCCCAAAATTATATTTATCTCTAATTTAAGCTTCGAGCTCTGGCACCTCTGCAAATCCCTGCACCTCTGCAAATCCGTGCTTCCCTGTGCGAAGGGCCTATCTATATACTTTTATGTTGAGTCATCACCTTCTCAAATAAGCACCAGTCCTGAAAGCATTATTGCCATTCTCATGCATTGTGTATAGTTAATGTTGTGTGCATCATGACTGGATATCTTCTACCATGAATTATAATGTTTAGTCATTGCTTGAACTTTGGAGGTGCTCTGCATTTATGTTTTGTGGTCCCAGAAAGGGCTAGTGAGATACCATTATTGTCATATTATATCATGATTGTTTTGACAAAGTGTTGGCATTTGAAATATTTCATTATTGCTTGCTAGTTGATTATGCCACTGATATGAGTGAATATAGTTTCTAAAAGTCATTGTTTGCATGGTTAGTCATGATTTTTGCTGAAAATATGGGTATTATTTAAGCATATATATGGACACAAGAATAAAAGATTTCGTAAAAGTTTTTCTTTCTCACTTTCAATTTGTCAACTAAACTACTTGAGGACAAGCAATGAGTTAAGCTTGGGGGAGTTGATACGTCTCCGTCGTATCTAGTTTTCCTAACACTTTTGCTCTTGTTTTGGACTCTAATTGCATGATTTGAATGAAACTAACTCGGACTGACGTTGTTTTCAGCAGAACTACCATGGTGTTGTTTTGTGCAAAAATAAAAGTTCTCAAAATTGGACAAAACTTTTTAGATAATTATTTTGGAATAAAAGAAAAATATTGGAACCAAGACCCACTGGAGGGGGGCCCCAGCTGCCCACTAGGCACCAGGGCGCGCCACCCCCCTCTGGCGCATCCTGGTGGGAGTGGGGACCATGAGGCTTCGCTGACCCTAATTCCAACTCTATAAATTCCTATTTTCCGAGAGAAAAATAGGAGAGGAAGTTTCATCACGTTTTATGATACGGAGCCGCTGCCACCTCATGTTCTTCATCAGGAGGCCAGATCTGGAGTTCGTTCAGGGCTCTGGAGAGGGGGATCTTCCGTCTTCGTCATTATAAACCATCCTCCATCACCAATTTCATTATGCTCACCGCCAGGAGTGAGTAATCCCTTCGTAGGCTTGCTGGACGGTGATGGGTTGGATGAGATTCATCATGTAATCGAGTTCATTTTGTTAGGGCTTGATCCCTAGTATCCACTATGTTCTAAGATTGATGTTGCTATGACTTTGCTATGCTTAATGGTTGTCTCTAGGGCCCGAGTGCCATGATTTCAGATCTGAACCATTTATGTTTTCACCAATATATTTGTGTTCTTAATCCAATCTTGCAAGTTATATGCACCTGCTACATGTTATGATCTGCATACCCCAAGGTGACAAAATTTGGTATTCTTTCCGGTGATTATCGTAGTTTGAGGAGTTCATGTATTCACTATGTATTAATGCTTTGTTCCGGTTCTCTATTAAAAGGAGGCCTTAATATCCCTTAGTTTCATTATGGACCACACTGCCACAGGAGGGTAGGACAAAAGATGTCATGCAAGTTCTTTTCCATAAGCATGTATGACTATTTACGGAATACATGCCTACATTACATTGATGAATTGGAGCTAGTTCTGTGCCGCCCTAGGTTATGACTATTATATGATGAATATTATCCAACATTATCACCGATCCAATGCATAGGCTCTTTTCACATATTGATCTTTGCTAAGTTACTACTACTGTTACTACTGTTACAACTGCTACAAAACTACTGTTACTGTTGTCACCATTGCCATTGCTATCGTTACTACTACTATCAAATTACCATACTATTGTGCAACTGATCACTTTGCTGCAGATATTTAGTCTCCAGGTGTGGTTGAATTGACAACTCAATTGCTAATACTTACAAATATTCTTTGGCTCCCCTTGTGTTGAATCAATAAATTTGGGTTGAATACTCTACCCTCGAAAACTGTTGCAATCCCCTATACTTGTGGATTACCATCGTCGGAGCTGGAGGTGGAGCCGTCCGTCGGGTCGGAGTCGGAGTCGGAGCTGCATCTCATGCCTAACAGCCTGCGGAGCAGGCGGTCCTTCTCCTTCGCATGGCGGGCCGCCTTCACCTTCGCCGTCGCCTCCTTTGTTGTCTCACGCTCTGAAAACTAGATGGTGAGTCGGAGCGCCTTGGCATTCTTGCGGCGGAGGCGTCACGCATCCGTCTCCGCCGTCGTGAGCGAGCGGCGGAGGATAGACGCGAGGAGAGCTGCCTCGGGATCGACCGGCGCGCTCGCGCGCGAATGACGATGCCGACATCGACTCGGACACCGCTGCCCTCTCCCTCACCCGCTGCCGCCCGTGCCGAGATGCTCATGCCTTCGACTCGGGCGGCCAAGTGCGCGCCAGCCCTGGCGCGGGCATGAGAACCCAGCAGTGGCCGGGCACCACCTCCGGAGAGAAGGTGCTGGTGGTGGGCGGCATACGTGGAGGAGAGGAGCAGAGCGGCCGGAGCTGCAGGTGGGGCGGGATGGGCCGCCGACATCGCCGACGCTGTGTCCCCGGGCGCCGTGCGCCGACGAAGTGGATCCGCGGCTGCCGGATCCGCCTTGGTCGACGACCGAACGCCTCAATGAGATGTGGAGGGTGACCTCCTCCACATCGTCGGTGTCCGCTGCGTGCAGTAGGCCAGACTAGTCGTCCTCGGAGCCGGAGTTCCCACATGAGGCAACGCTGCTTTGGTCGCCGGCCCTCGGATGCGTTTGGAGGGGATCGAAAGTGGAGTGGACGGAGAGGGGAGTGAAGTGGAGTTCGGATGGACCGCGGTCTAGGGTTTTTCGGATGGTGATATTTGTGGGGCAGGTATGGGCCGGGTTGGGCCAAGTCGACGTGGCGAGCGCGCCCGGTCGCGCCCAGACCGCCGCATATCCGCCCCATATTTGGGCTGGATGTGAGGGGTGCCGGTCAGTCTGGGCGTTTAAGGCCCGTTTGAGGCGCTCCGTTGGGTCAATTTTTCATGACTAGTCAATGACCGGTCATCCCATCCAGGCGTTTGAGACGTGTTTAGGGCGCCCGTCTATAGATGCTCTTATCTCTTCTCAAATCTAGGTTAGCTTGTTGTGATGTCATCGGGTTTCCGTCCCATGGTAGGCGTGTCGATGACGAGCACCTGAAGTGGGTTTCCTGACGATGCTAAGCTCGCTCTACCCTTGCCCGTCTCCTTAAAATCTTGCATTGGGTCAGGCCTTTTGTATTTCTGTTCCTCGGTTAATGAAAAGGGGCGAGCCTGGTTCAAAAAATATATATTAAACAATGGTCTTCACTGCCGGTTGAGATGATGTTGATGTTGTGGTGTTCTCTAATTCACAACGTGTGGGCTATGGTGTGATAATCTGAGATCACTTAGAGCATCTCCAACACGCGCGCAACCGCGAGGCGCGCTAAAATGTTTTTTGCGCGCGGAAATAGCAGTTTTTTGTGCACGGCAGGGCGCTGGCTCCAGCGGCCGCGGAAAATATGGCGTGTGCCGCGGTTTTGTCACGGCAGATGTCCTAGAGAAGGGACTTAGTCATGGAGCCATCACGACGGGTTAGCTTAAAGGGGTTAAAGCGGACAAGGGACGCAGAGAGTTTATAGTGGTTCGGTTAGCTTAAAGGGGTTAAAGCCTACGATCCAGTTGTTGTGGGATTGCTTGGGTTTCGATGACCAGGGAGCGAATACGCTTTGCCTGGGTCTCAAGTTGTTGTCTGTTGTCCTTAAACCGTCGGCGGGTCGTCCCCTTATATACATGGGTTAACGCCCGCCGGTTTACAGGGTTCCGAGGCCGGCTCATAAACGTGTCCGGCCCGGTCTCTACTATTCTTTGCCTTACAATACAAGCTTATATATCAATGTCGGTTTATGATTACAGGCCTTAATCCGCCTTTGGGCCTCGGGCCTTCATAAAGCGCCATCACCTCTGTCTTCATGGGCTTCAAGTATAATAACTCTTCATAGGGATAACCCAGCCTTTCCTGGCCGGTTTACGCCCAGTAGTAATATCCCCAACATTAGGCCCCAGATTGATTTGAACTGGTTCATGTCAATCTTCAATACTTAAGAAAATTTCTTCTTCAACGCCTTCGCATAAGTCTTGTAAACCGCCATGACGTCATCTTCCAGGATCATGATAAACCACCATGACGTCATCCATTATTAAAAATTGCATAAAGCTCACCTTTATTAATGAACCTCCGACAATCGAGGCGACAACTCCGCCTCATATCCAATTTTTGGGCTCCTCGATTTTTGCGCCTGTCACTTATCCCTTTGCCTTTATAAATAGGACCAGGGGGTCCTTTCCATCCCCCCCCCCCCGTGCCTCTTCACATCGTCTTCTTCCTCACGCCGACCGAACCTTCAAGCTCTGCCGCCGCTGTCGATCTTCGCATCTGCCTCAACAACGGCCGCTGCATCAACCTGTTCGTACCAAAAAACCGCGGCGTCTCTTCGCTGTTCCTCTGTCATTGGTAAGCCTTTTCTCCTTCCACCCTAGATCTTATCATTAGGGTTTGTATTCATCGGAGTTCTTGGAGCTGTTCTTCCTTGTTCCTCTTCAGTAGTACCAATGGCTAGTTAGATCTTGATATTTTCCAGTGCCTTTGTAGTTTAAACTCCTTTTTCCTCATTAGGGCATCTGCTTTATATAAAACTCATCTGAACTTGCTGAAATGTTCGAGCCCTTGAAATTAGGTCAGAATATATTTTGATTTTCCAATGCACGGCAGATCTAAAATTACCATGCCAAGCTGTGAAATTTCTTTTTCCTTCACTTACGCATCTTAGATCTGTATCTTCAATACCAGATTAGGCAGTTTAATCTTATATAAAAAAATGATGATCCGGTCGGTACCATTAGTCCCCTGTTGAACCGCCAATGCATTTGTCTTTGCACTGTCTCCATTGTCAGATTCCGGTTTACCAATAACAAACTCCGGTTTAACAACATGCATATATCCTTGCACCGCTTTATAGTTGTCCATTGTGAATCTTAAACCGGAAATAATCATGTTTCAGCTTCCCATTGAAATGGCCAAGCAAGTCTATGAATGTAACTGGGTTCCTTCTTGGGTCACTGAAGATCAGTTAAACAGATGTGTCGCAACTGGCGCTTTAGCCAAAAAAGAGGTCATCCACTGGAGGGCCCCTGGTGCGGAAAATCCTCCTGAACACAAGGACGGAGAAGTGGTCATTTTTGTTGATCATCTAGGTCGAGGCTTTAGCCCTCCCGGTTCAAAATTCTTCCGAGATGTGCTTGCCAGTTTTCAGCTTCACCCTCAGGACATCGGTCCAAACTCTGTGTCCAACATCTGCCATTTTCAAGTCTTTTGTGAGGCTTATCTTCAAGAAGAGCCCACAGTTGAATTGTTTAGGGATTTCTTCCACTTAAACCGTCGCACGGAGTTCACAGATGGACCCAATACTGAACTTGGCGGAATGGCGGTTCAAAAAGGAAGGAAGTCAGCTTCCCTCACGCCAAGCTTCACAGTCACCCCAAAGAGTGGAACCAGACTTGGTTTTACTGCAAAGACACATCTCCAACTGATGAAAACCCTTTGTCGGGTTACCGCCCTCACCGTCTTAGCAATACACATCCCTTTCCTCAGAGGTTAACTGCAAAGGAAAGGGCCAACTATGCCCCACAGCTGTCAAAGCTTAGAGCCTTTATGGCGAACGGTTTAATAGGTGTCGACTTTGCTCGTTATTGGATAAGCTGGAGCATTCTGCCCTTAAGCCGGCGCCCCGGTTTGATGTGTGAATATACCGGGAGCTTGAAAGACCCTCAACGACACATTGATAGGCAGCTTATAGATGTTGAAGTTACCGAGGCTGTGAAAAAGATGCTAAATGAACCGGAGGCTACCTGTAGCCAGACCGGATTAAGTCCTTTCTGCACCTCCAACAAACCGCCAGCTGTAAGAATCATATGACTTCTTTGTTTTCATCTTAATCCCTTTAAAATACTCTCAAAACTTTGTTCATCTTTGCCAGGGTGATGATCCATTCTGGAAGAAAAAACCACAGGATAAACCGGCAAAACCACAAGACAAACCGGCAAAGCCACTTCGTCCGAAGACCATGGTTGTTAAAAAACCTGCCAAGAAAAGGACCACTGCGTCTTTCGAGCCAAATGCTGATGCCGATGTAGCTAATCCGGACTCAGAGGTAGAACTTGACTCTCTTGGTTCATTTTTCATACACCTCATTCACAATGACTATTATCAGGACGACGCTGAAGGCAGTCAAGGTGATGACGTAGAGGTAATCATTCTTTCCTCTGATTCAGATCCTCTGCCAACATCAAAAATCCGTCGAGCAAACCAGAAAGTAAAATTTTCTCACCCCCTTGCTTACTTGGACCCAAACTGTCGGGTGGTTGGTGCGACATATGCCAACGGGTGGCTTATCATTGTGGGTGCCAATAAGACGTCGCCGGTGCCTGGAAATGGGATGAGGCGAAGACATGCACGCCGGCGGATCTTACCCAGGTTCGGGGCTCTCCGAGGAGATAACACCCCTACTCCTGCTCTGCGGGGTCTCTGCATGATCACTAGATCAGGTAAAGTAGCTACAATCGCTCCTAGAGCTGTTTGGTTCAAGGGGGAAGAAGAACAAGGCTAGCTCTTGCTTCTCTCTTTCTATGGTGTGTGTGTGCTACGCTCAGAAGCCAACCCTTTGCATGGGTGTCCCGGGGGGTTTATATAGGCCTACCCCCCGGGGGTACAATGGTGATCCGGCTGGGCACTGGTCCCAGCCGTCAGTGTCTAAGCTCGCCGGCTTCTTCGCCGGCTGTTGGGGCCCGCCAACTGGTGGGTCCCGCCGGCTGCCGGCCTCTTGGTCGACAGGCCGGCCCCACCGCCTAGGGTCTTGTCGGCGGCTGCTTACTGTAGCCTCGTCTCTGATGAAGAGGGCTTCGTCGAGGTAAGCGTGGCTACAGTGTGCCGCCTCGAGGGCTCTCACTGTAGCCTTACCTCGTCTTGTCTCCTTAATGTGGCTCCTGCTTCGAGGAAGGGAGTAGCCGGCTTCTGGGGGCCGACTACACCCTTGGCCGACTAGGGAAGGTCGGGCCGCCTTTGCGCCTCTCTCTGGCTAAAGGGGCCCGCCGCCCGCGGGCCGTACTGGCGTCCATCGTGGGTGACGTTGAGGCCGGCGTGGCTACAGTGCCGAGCCGGACGGGAGATGGCCGTCCCGTACGGCGTCCTGTGGCCATGCCTGCCTCGGGCTTTGGGGGTAGTGGGCCTCACTGTAGCCACACCCCGTCTCGTCACCGTTATGTGGGCGTAGTTTTGGTGGTTGCGGTCTTGGCCGGCTTCCTGGAGTCGGCCACCCCGTGGTTGTCCTGGGGGGAGGTTGCTGAGGCTGGGTCGCCTTCCGAGAGTCGGCTTCAGAGGTAGCCGGCCAGGGAAGGCGGCCTAGTGCTTGAAATGCTTGGAGGCCCAAATGGTCTGATAATTTTCTGAAGAACCACGGGCAGTCGGTTAGGCTACCCGTGGCCGTTTACTCCGACAGTAGTCCCCGAAGCTGATTGGGCTTCGAGGTTGGGTAGGAGTTGAGAAGCTCGATCAGCTTCCTATCTTGACAAGCCGGCAGCTGGGAGCCGCCTTTGGTTAGGCGTGCCGCCTTGGTCGAAAACTCCAGAGTCGGAGGGCGGGAGCTCGCCAGTGCGTGCACCGGGCCGCGGGCCGGCCACTTGCCGTCTGCGAACCACGTGGCCCCTCTTGGCCAGAAAGCCTGCCAACCCACGCGCGCGACGGGACGTCGCCGCAGGGCGGGGGCCCGCCACATCCACGCCCGGGCCCAGGCGCGGATTCTCTGCATCCCGAAACCGCCCGCACGTCTCCTTGCGGCAGTTTCGGCTCGCCTTTAGGGCGTAATAATCGCGAGGCGTGGGGGGAATGGGTGCAGTTAATCCCACGTCTCCCCCCACGTCCGGCCTCCCCGGCCTCGCCTCGCGAAGCTATAAGTAGGGGGAGATGGAGGGCGGCAGGCCCTCGCACGCTCCTCCTCCTTCCACCATCTTCTTTCGCTTGCCGTTTCTTGCAACAGCGCCTCGCCGCCGCGCTCTTCCACCACACGTTCCTCCGCCGCCGCACTCGTTTTCGCCATGCCTCCCGCCACAGAGCAGTATGGCGGGGATTGGGACGGCTCCAACGTCCACGAAGATCACGTCGAGTTCCTCCGCAATACGCGGCGGCTGCCCGGCGCGGACAAGGTGGAGGTCCATCTTGCGCCGGTGAAGGAAATTACGCCGGAGCCGCGGGAGGGCGAGCGGGTGGTCTTCCGCTCGCATTTCTTGCGCGGCATCGCCCTGCCAGTGAGCGCCTTCTTCCGCTCCTGGCTCGATTTCTACCAGCTCCAGCCGCACCACCTCACCCCAAACGCGGTGGTGCTACTGTCAGCCTTCGTCACCCTGTGCAAAGGCTACCTCGGCGTCCTCCCTACCCTCGAGCTCTGGGGGAGTTCTTCCAGTCCAAGCTGGGCACGCGCATGCAGGGAGTGCCGGCTCAGACTGGCGCCTTCATCGCGTCGCGGAGGTCGGTCGCCGACAACCCCTTCCCCGTCATCACGCTGATCCAATCGGTGAAGAAGTGGCAAAAGTCGTACTTCTACGTGCGGAACATCGCCCCACGGGGCGACTACATCAACCTGCTGGCTTACGTAGCTGGCCCACCGGCGGGCAGGCGGCCCCAGTGGTCCTTCCGGGCCGTGACTCTGACGCCGGATGGGTCCGCAGCCGTCGCCCGAGTACGAGTGATGACCCAGTCGGAGGGCCTGACGGGGCCCGACCTTCTGGCCACCTTCGTCACGCGTCGGGTTCTTCCGCTCCAGAGTCGTCCTCATCTGATCTGTCAGATGAGCGGCCAGCTCGATCCGAGCTGGATGTGCACCAAGGACATGCCGCACGAGGAGGTCGCCTATATGGTGAACTACCTCGCGAACTGCAAACTCTCCGAAGAGTGGCAGTTCGGCAAGGAGCCATACAGCCGGGCCAATCCACCGCCCACGGTATGCTCTCCTTGTTTCTTCTTTTTCTCTTAACTTTGTTGCCGAGTTCCTCTTCGACTCTAACTTAGTCGGCTTGTTTTTCAACAGAGCCCTCTTCTTCGGCCGGCCGGTGGGCCAGACACGGAGCGTCGATTCATCCCCGACCGGACGGAACACGATCTGGAGGACCCCGACTTGGGGGCGGCCGCTATGGACGACAACATCGAGCTGGGTGGTGGCCAAGCCGGCGGCGAAGCAGGCGGCTCCGGGCACGGAGTCACCTTCGACGACTGGCCGGATGACGATGAGGCCGAAGTCGCCCCACGCCGCCGGCCGGCATCTGGACGCGGCGCGGGTTCCTCCGCTGCACCGCCTGCTCGGGGCGGAGGGCAGAAGCGTCGCGCCGCCCAGGGTTTGTTCGGCAGTCGGACGAAGAAACCCAGGGGCGGGGCGGCAGCAACCAGGCGGGAGGAGGCGGCTGCGAAGGCGGATCGCTTCCGCAAGACGGTGAAGCAACCGCAGACCGTGTCGGCATAAGTTCGAATTTTTTTTCTATACTCTTTTTCTTTCTTTTCTCTGGTGGTTCCTGAACCCTTGTCTTTTTCTCAAACGATCAGAGCTCCGTTGTCGCTTGAGCGGGCGGCTGCCGCCTCCGTCGTCGAGTCGCGGAGGGGGTCTGGGAGCACCACTCGCCGCGTGGACCCCCGTGCCGACCTTCAGGAAGCGACAGAACGGAACGCGCGGGAGGCGCGGGAGGCGCGAGAGGCGGAGGCACGGAAGGCGGCCGCCGCCCAGGCGGCGCAGGAGGAAGAGGCGGCAAAGCGCTCGCCGACGCCGCAGCCAAGGCCCAAGCGGAGTCTGCAGCCGCGGCGGCGGCGGAGGAGGTCTTGATGGTCACCCCGCTGCGCGTCGTAGCGCCTGGGGACATGGAGCCCTCGCCAGAAGGGGCCAGCGGCGACCGGCCAGGACTGGAGAGGGACGACGACGTCGTCGTCTTGGAGAGGGCGCCGGTGCCGACCCCGCCAACTGGGGCGGCTCAAGGCGGCCGGCCTGATCTGCCGCCTGCGCAGTCGGCGGGGGGCGAGCCGGCCGCGAGGACTGAGATGGCGGTCTGGATGCCGCCGAGCCGTCGTGCGGGGAAGGCTGCGTCGGAGCCACAGAAGGCCGCGTCGGAGCCGCAGCCGGCCGCGGGCTCCAGCTCATCGGCCTGGGATGTGGAGGTGGCCAGCGCTACCTCGGGGTGGACGCCAGGCGGAGGGACAGCCGTGATGAACGTGGCCGCGCAGGACGTCCGGACCCGGCTTCAGGCCCAGGCTACGGCGCTGAGGCAGTTCACCGACGAGTTCCTTGCGACGCGGGCGGCCATCCGGGTTAGTCTTCCCATCTTGCTTCTTCTTGATCTTGATTTCTTCAGCGCACCCACTGGGTGTAGTCCCCGAGTTCCGAGTCGGCTGCTGAGCAGGCGGCTTGGAACTTCTTAGTGGATTTGTCTTTGCTATTCTTGTTCTTACTTCGATCTTCTGTCTATCTTGCAGGACTACCACAATCTTCGTGCGGCCGCCTTCAACTCCCAGGCTCGGGAGCTGACCCAGAAGACCGCCGACCTTACTGAGAGCCGAGGTACGTGCTTTGTTCTTTATCTCATGTGGGGGCGCGTCAGCGCACCCACTGGGTGTAGTCCCCGAGATTCGGGCCGACTGCTGAGCAGTTGGGTCGGATCTTCCTTGACGACTTCCTCTTACTGTTCTTTCTTTTTCTGCCGTCTCTGCAGCGGCCAACGCCGGTCTGAGGGCACAGCTGGGGGAGTCTCAGACTGCCCTTGGTGCCAAGGATGCCGAGCTCGCCGCCTTGGTGCAGGAACGCGACCGCCTGGCCAAGAAGTTGGCCGACCAGGAGGAAGGCCACAAGGCGGCTCTGAAGGCGGTGCAGGACCGCGAAGCCGCCCTCCAGGCCGAGTACGAGACGGAGGCGGCTGGCTGGGCTGAGGCCAGGCAAACTCTGATCTCTGGCTATGGTCAGATCGAAGATCTGGTTGACGGTAAGCCGCCTACCTCTTCGTCCTTTCTTGCCATCTGCCACTTTTGGCTCGTTTTCTGGCTAGGTGCTCTTTTCTTCTTTTCTTCTTCTTTCTTGCGCAGAATATTTCCCTGGCTATTCTACCGCCGCCAACCAGACCATCGAGGCCCGCCGCCAGGCGCGGAGGCAGGCTGGCTTCGAGATTTCGCCAACCGCCGGCCGTTCGCTGGAGGAGCAGCTCTTGGCGATCCAGGCCCGCATCCAGCCAGCTCACCGACTGCTCCGCCGGCTTCAGCGTGCCGGGGCGCATGTCTTGGCCGCCCTCTGGCCCGGCCAAGTGGTTCCTCGCACCCCCAGTCGGACTGCCGACTGGCTGGAGGTGGCAGTCGGCCGCTTCGAAGCCTGGAAGGCCTCGGCGGCTCGCTCCGGCGCCAGGCGGGCGCTGGAGTTCGTCAAGGCCTGGTATCCCGGCCTGAGCCTGGATCAGCTGGCTACCTGGCGGCAGCAAGCCGACACGGAGCTGGAGCCGGCGCGGCCGGCTATCATCCGGCGGGCTTCGGCGATCGCCGACTACACCGACATCAGTGTCTTCGCCCCCGAGGTAGACGACAACGGTGTCGCCCAGCCGGAGGAGTGGTTCGGGCTGAACCCGGCAGACGGTGAAGACTCGGCGGAGGAGATCGACTCCAGCGACGAGGGCGAAGAGGAGGAGGAGGAGGGTGAAGATGCCGAGCCGGCTGGTGGAGCAGCCGACCGGCCTCAGCCTGACCGCGCCTCCAGCACCACGTCACGCGCGAGTGCGTCGCCCGCGACTGGTGGTGACCAGGCCGAGATCCGCTAGGCGGCCACTCCTTCAGCCGGCGATGCCGTCTCCACCGACCAGCCTGGCTCTCGCACTGCGCCCTAGTCTAGTCTGCCATCTTTTGTTTTCCTGTTTTGTCACTTTTGGAACAATACTTTGTTAAGTCTGCACAATTCCACCCACTGGGGGTGTATTCGAACTTATGTCTGTAGCCAGCCTGTTTGGGGCTTTATATGTATATATAACTTATGCATGCATTTGGCTTTTCCTCGTACTTTGCTTTTTATCCTCCGGCTGTTTCCTTTGCCGCCCTCCCTTGGTTGCCGCCTCCCAAGTCAGACAGTTGCTCTGCAATCTGTAGCTGGAGGAGTACTTGGCCAATTGGGAGGGCAAGTACTCTAGCTTTGCTGGATTAGAGCTAAGTGTTTAGGAGGCCGGCCAGCCGGCTGCTCTGACAGCCGGCAAGCGTGCTTGGAGGCCGTCTTTTTGCTATATAAGTTCGTTGGTCCTTAGCCGTTTTTCATGTGGGCATCCTTTCTGCCTTCTCTCTTGTTAGTTGGACAGTCGGTTCTTCGAGCTGCGACTTTCAACAAGAGAGGACTCGGGAGCCGGCACACTACTTGTCTGACTTCAGGTAGAACTTTTAATATAGCTTAAGGCGGCCAGTCCCCGGGCCGACTAGTCGAACCCGGTGGTAGACAAGAAATCAAATGTAATAACACATTCATGGGTATGACACTTGTCATTCATAAATAAAGGCAGTCCCCGAGTGCTCCTCGGGGAGCCTGTTGGTTCGTACTTAATACAAAAGGGTAGCATGATACATACTGCTTTCAACTGTAAAATCTTCTCAGGAGGTTCGCGTTCCATGGTCGCTCCGACTCCTTGCCGGAGTCGTCTCTCTTGCGTGCTCTTGGTTTTTGCGCGTCGATCAAGTAGTAGGAGTCGTTGCCGAGTGCCTTGCTGATGACGAAGGGGCCTTCCCAAGGGGCCGAGAGCTTGTGCTGGCCGGCTGTTCGCTGGATCAGCCGGAGCACAAGGTCGCCCTCTTGGAAGGATCTTGGCTTGACCTTGCGGTTGTAGTAGCGGCGCAGCCCTTGCTGGTAGATGGCGGACCGGCTGAGTGCTAACAGCCGGCCTTCTTCCAGTAGGTCGACGCCGCCTTCTCTTGCTTCCTTGGCCTCCTCCTCCGTGTACATGGTGATCCGAGGCGAGTCGAACTCGATGTCTGTTGGGATGACAGCCTCGGCACCGTACACGAGGAAAAATGGAGTAAAGCCGGTTGACTTGTTGGGTGTAGTGCGCAGACTCCAGAGGACAGCCGGCAGCTCATCGAGCCAGCAGCCGGCCGATCGCTCCAGTGGTACAACCAGTCGGGGCTTGATGCCGGAGAGGATGAGTCCATTTGCTCGCTCGACCTGGCCGTTTGACTGCGGGTGGGCAACGGACGCTAAGTCCAGTCGGATGCCCTGCATCGCGCAGAAACGTGCCAGTGCTCCTTTGGCGAAGTTCGTGCCGTTGTCGGTGATGATGCTGTGCGGCACGCCGTACCGAGTAGTGATGTCAGTGATGAATGTCACGGCAGTCGGCCCGTTCAGCTTCTTGATCGGCTTTGCTTCGATCCACTTTGTGAACTTGTCCACAGCAACAAGTAGATGCGTCAGGCCGCCGCGGGCTGTCTTGAAAGGGCCCACCATGTCCAGTCCCCAGACGGCAAAAGGCCAGGTGAGGGGAATGGTCTTGAGTGCAGAAGCCGGCAGGTGTTGCTTGGAACTAAAAACTTGGCATCCTCTGCAGCTCTTGACTATTTCTTTAGCATCCTCCAAGGCAGTCGGCCAGAAGAAACCATGGCGGAAAGCCTTGGCCACAAGTGATCTTGAGGCTGCGTGGTGGCCGCATTCGCCTTGGTGGATGTCTTTGAGGATTGCCACTCCTTTTTCTGGCTCGACACAGCGCTGGAAGACCCCAGTGACGCTGCGCTTCACAAGCTCTCTGTTGATTATTGTATATGTTGCGGCTCATCGTTGCACTAGTCTTGCTGAGATCTCATCAGTCGGCAGCTCTCTGCTGACTAGGAACTTGAGGATGGGCTGGGCCCATGACGGAGCTGTGACTTCTTCTTCTGTTAGTGTAGCCACCATGACTCGGGTGGGTGGGTTGGGTGGCGTGGAATTGGAGTCGGCCACCGCTTCTTGTGTTGTTGCAGTCCCCGGGCCGACTGCTGCAGTCCCCGGGCCGGGCTCTGAAGTCTCCGGGCCGGGTGCGACTACGGCAGTCCCCGGGCCAGTTGTCGAAGTCCCCGTGCCGCCTGCGGGGTTTCTCCAGTCGGATCCGGCTGTATCTGGCGCAGGCGGTACGAAGATGGAGTCCGACTCTGGAGACGGCTTGATGGACGGCTTGAGGAGGCGCTGGAGGGAGACGCCAGTCGGTATGGCTTGTCGGGTGGAGCCGATCCGTGCTAGGGCATCTGCTTGGTCGTTGTCGGCCCTTGGCACGTGGAGGAACTCGCACCCTTCGAAGTACCCGCTGATCTGCTGGACGAGGAATCAATAGCTCGCCATGTTCGCGTCCTTGGCGTCCCAGTCGCCAGACGACTGCTGGACCACCAAGTCTGAGTCGCCGTAACACAGGATCCGGCGTATGCCGAGCTCTTTGGCTAGCCGGAGCCCATGTACGAGCGCCTCGTACTCGGCCACGTTGTTGGAGGCGGCGAAGTGGATCTGCAGCGTGTACTTGAGCTTGTCGCCTTTGGGAGAGGTGAGGACGATGCCGGCTCCCAAGCCGGTGCGCATCTTGGACCCGTCAAAGTGCATCCGCCAATGGGTAGAGTCGGGAGCCGGCGGTAGGTACTGGGTCTCGGCCCAGTCGACGAGGAAGTCGGCCAATGCTTGGACTTGATGGCGGTGCGGGGTTGGTAGAAGATCGTGTAGGGTGCCAGTGCAATGGCCCATTTAGCCACCCGGCCGGATGCATCCCGGCTGCCTATGATCTCGGCGAGCGGGGCGGTGCACACGACCGTGATGGGGTGCTCTTGGAAGTAGGGCTTCAGTTTCTTGGCAGCGAAGTACACCCCATAGCACATCTTCTGGTAGTGCGGGTAGTTTTGCTTTGAGCTGGATAGCACTTCGCTGAGATAGTACACCGGCCTCTGGACTAGCTGGGCTCGGCCTTCTTCCGGGCGCTGGACCACAACAACAGTACTGACGACTCGGCTAGTCGCGGCGATGTAGAGGAGCATGGGCTCCTTTTCAGTCGGCGCTGCCAGGACAGGCGGAGTGGTCAGCATTTTCTTCAACTCATGGAAGGCTTGGTCGGCTTGGTCGTTCCACTCGAAGTGAGTGGACTTCTTCATGAGTCGGTACAGGGGGAGAGCCTTCTCTCCTAGTCGGCTGATAAAACGATTCAGGGAGGCTAAGCAGCCAGTGAACTTCTGCACATCTCGCAGTTTGGTGGGAATCTCCATCCTCTCGATGGCCTTGATCTTGACGGGGTTGCATTCGATGCCGCGTTCGGAGACCAGGAAGCCTAGCAGCTGGCCGGCTGGCACTCCGAACACGCACTTCTCGGGGTTGAGCTTGATTTGGAATCGGCGCAAGTTGGCGAATGTTTCTTTCAGGTCTTCCAGCAAGGTACCGCGCTTCTCTGTCTTCACCACAATGTCGTCTACATAGACGTGGGCATTTCTGCCGAGTTGTTTCAAGAGGCATTTCTGCATGCAACGCTGAAAAGTGGCACCGGCATTCCTCAAGCCGAATGTCATAGTCAGGTAGCAGAAAGCTCCAAAGGGTGTGATGAAGGCAGTCTTCAGGCGGTCAGCTGGGTCCAACTTGATCTGATGGTACCCTGAGTACGCATCCAAAAAACTTAACAGCTCGCATCCGGCTGTGGAGTCTATTACTTGGTCAATCCGTGGCAGAGCAAACGGATCCTTTGGGCAGGCCTTGTTCAGGCTGGTGTAGTCTATACACATACGCCACTTGTTATTCTTCTTCAGAACCAGAACTGGGTTGGCAAGCCATTCTGGAAAGAACACTTCCATGATAAAGCCAGCGGCAAGGAGCCGGGCTATCTCTTCTCCCACAATTCTTCGCTTCTCTTCTGACAGTCGGCGGAGGGGTTGCTTGACCGGCTTCGCGTCAGCTCGGACATGTAATTTGTGCTCGGCGAAATCCTTCGGGACACCCGGCATGTCCTTTGGGGACCATGCAAAAATGTCTCGATTCTCACGGAGGAAGTCGACGAGCTCGCCTTCCTATTTACTGTCCAAGTTCGCCCCAATGACAGCGAACCTCTCCGGGTTCTCCGGGTCCAGAGGTATCTTCTTCGTCTCTTTGGCAGGCTGGAAGGAGCCCTGCGCATCACAATCTTTGGGGTTGGGGGACAGGGCCGGCTGCTTGCCGGCCATGGCCACAACCCGTTCCAGCATCTTCTTCTCTTCTGCCACCACGAGGGACTCGGCCAGCCGGCTGCTGGCCATGGCGCACTCGATGGACTTCTTGTAGTCGCCGGCTACCGTGATGATCCCCTTCGAGCTCGGCATATTCATCTTCAGGTAGGCGTAGTGGGGCACAGCCATGAACTTGGCCAGAGCAGGTCGGCCAAGCAGAGCATGATAGGGGCTCTCCAAATCCACTACCTCGAACCAGATTGCTTCTCGGCGAAAATGATCTTTGTCTCCGAAGAGAACATCCATTTTAATCTTGCCGATTGGGGAGCAAGACAAGCCGGGGACGATACCATGGAAGACGGTGCGGCTCGGCATGAGCTGCTTCGCCTTGATGTTCAGCTTTTCCATGGTATCGCGGTACAGTATGTTGATACTGCTTCCGCCATCTATCAGGACGCGGGAGAATCGGGCAGCTCGCCTCTCCGTCGCGAGGGTGACATCCAAGACCATTGCATAGGAGCCAGGAGAGGGCATCACCTCTGGATGGTCGGCCTGGCTCCAGCTGATTGGCTTCTCTGACCAGTGCATGAACTCGGGGGCGCTAGAGGCGACTGCATTGACTTCCTGATGCTGTCGGCGCCGACCGCGCTTGTCGTCGGCTTGACTGGTGAAGACGACATAGGCGGCGTGCTCTTCAGGGAATTCGTCTTGGATGGCGCCGACTGCCGGCCGAGCCGCCGGCTGCTGGGGGGCTGGAGGCGGCGGACCAGGAGGCGGAGGCGGCATCATCCCCTCGCCCTTGGTGATGCGGGTGAGCCAATGGCACTTTCGGGTCGTGTGGTTGGACGGCTTCGCGCCGCTGTGGAATTTGCAGGGGGCATCAAGAGCCTGTTCGTAGGAGAAAGCCGGCTGCCAAGCCGGCCTGCCACCCTTCTTCTTGGGAGCGGGCTGTTCTTCGGGCTGCTCATCTTCAACGGTGGCCACCTACCGACTGGTGGAAGTCGGCATGGGGGCCTTGCGCTTGTGGTCGTTCTAGTAGGGGCGCCGATTAGGGTCGCCAGCCGGCGTCTTAGGAGCCAGAGCAATCACCTTCCCCGAGGCGTCTACTCGGAGCTCGGTCTTCATTGAGGAGTCGGCCGTGGCGTACTTGTCCGCGATGACCAGTAACTCGTCGAGGGTAGTCGGCTCGTCGCAGAGGAGTCGGTGCTTGAGGAGGGTGCCCTCTCGGCACCCGGCGGTGAAGTACTCGATGGCCTGGACCTCATGCACCCCCTCGCAGGAGTTGTGGAGCTCGTCCCACCGCGTGAGGTAGTCGCGGGTCGACTCGTTGGGCCCTTGGACGCAGAGGGAGAGCTGGCGAGGCTTGGGAGGCCGCTTGTAGGTGCTGGTGAAGTTGCGGACGAAGACTTCTGTGAAGTCCAGCCAACTGTTGATGCTGTAGGGCTTGAGGCTGTTGAACCATGTGCGCGCCGTGCCTTGCAGCATGAGGGGGACGTACTTCACGGCGACGCGCCGATTGCCGTTGGCTATGCTGACGGCCGTGGAGTAGTCGATGAGCCAATCTTCCGGCTTCACTGAGCCGTTGTACTTGGGCGTGTCTCTGGGGAGCGAGAACCCTTTGGGGAAGGGCTCGTCGCGGATGCGGGGGCCAAAGCATGGCGGGCCGACATCGTCTTCTTCTTCTAACGCCAAGGATCGAGCAAGGCGGTCGATCCGGTGGCGGGCATCGTTCTCGCCGACTCCTTCTCGGCGTCCGAGTCGGTCGCCAAGAGTCGGGTGCGTGATAGGCGGCGGAGTGAGACGTCTTTCTCTTCGAGGCGGGGGAGGAGGCAGATTTCCTTGGTGCTCCACCGCTCGAGGGCGGCCCTCCGCGTCGCGCTCGATGGTGATGCGAGTCCGGCTGCGGCTGGCAGCCGGCTCCTTGTCTTTCTTCTGGCGTGCGCCGCTCGCAGTCGGCGAGCGGGACGTCGCGGCATGCTCCCGGCGCGGGGGATGACTATCAGCACGGGCGCTGGCTTCGTGCCGTTCTGCAGCCGCGTCGATTAGCTGCTGGATTCGTCTTGTCATGTAGGGGAGCTCATTGGCTCCCAGCCCATTGAGCTCTTCTGCGGCCGCCTGAGCGGCTCGCAGATTCTCGAGAAGGGTGGCGTAGACGGGGCGATCCGCCCCCAGCATGCTGGCGACAGCCGCGCCGCGCTTCTGGACGAAGCCGGCTCGGCTCGGGCCGCTAGGCGGCGCGGTCAACTTCGCGCTGGTGGGCCACGGTGAGGCGTCTCATGGAGGCTATCTTCTGGCCTTCCGCGATGAGGGCGAGGCGGCGTGCCTCCAGGGTCTCGGCGTCGGCATCGGCCGGGATGGGGACGGAGAGGTCGTGCATCGCTGCTTGCAGGGCGTCGTGGGCGTTCTCGCCCGAGTTGGCGACATGGCTGATGACCAGCACTTCGGTGACAGCGCTGCTGCCGCTGTCAGCTCGAGGGAGAGGATCGTCGAAGACCACCACGTCGGAGGGGTAAGCGTCGAGCGATGCCGTGTCGGAGTCGACAAGCATTGGGTCGGTGGAGCCGACCGACTCCACATCTGCAGCAGGCTCGCTGGAGACGTGAAGCTGGTCGAGGAGGCTGACAAGGCGGCTCTCGGGGTAGTCCGTGCCTGCGTCGGACGCAGGCTCGTCGGAGATGCGAGTCTCGCCGAGCAGATCGGCGAGGCAGCTCGCTGCACAGGCGTCGTCGACGCCTTGCAGCGCATCAAGGCAAACGCCATCGGGCGCAGCAGGCTGGCTGCGCTCGCGGGGGAGGAAGAGGGTTCCCGTCCAGAACAAGTCTCCGGACGACGGTGCACCTGGCCCCATGGTGGGCGCCAAATGTCGGGTGGTTGGTGCGACATATGCCAACGGGTGGCTTATCATTGTGGGTGCCAATAAGACGTCGCCGGTGCCTGGAAACGGGATGAGGCGAAGACATGCACGCCGGCGGATCTTACCCAGGTTCGGGGCTCTCCGAGGAGATAACACCCCTACTCCTGCTCTGCGGGGTCTCCGCATGATCACTAGATCAGGTAAAGTAGCTACAATCGCTCCTAGAGCTGTTTGGTTCAAGGGGGAAGAAGAACAAGGCTAGCTCTTGCTTCTCTCTTTCTATGGTGTGTGTGCTACACTCAGAAGCCAACCCTTTGCATGGGTGTCCCGGGGGGTTTATATAGGCCTACCCCCCGGGGGTACAATGGTGATCCGGCTGGGCACTGGTCCCAACCGTCAGTGTCTAAGCTCGCCGGCTTCTTCGCCGGCCGTTGGGGCCCGCCGACTGGTGGGTCCCGCCGGCTGCCGGCCTCTTGGTCGACAGGCCGGCCCCACCGCCTAGGGTCTTGTCGGCGGCTGCTTACTGTAGCCTCGCCTCTGATGACGAGGGCTTCGTCGAGGTAAGCGTGGCTACAGTGTGCCGCCTCGAGGGCTCTCACTGTAGCCTTACCTCGTCTTGTCTCCTTAATGTGGCTCCTGCTTCGAGGAAGGGAGTAGCCGGCTTCTGGGGGCCGACTACACCCTTGGCTGACTGGGGAAGGTCGGGCCGCCTTTGCGCCTCTCTCTGGCTAAAGGGGCCCACCGCCCGCGGGCCGTACTGGCGTCCGTCGTGGGTGATGTTGAGGCCGGCGTGGCTACAGTGCCGAGCCGGACGGGAGATGGCCGTCCCGTACAGCGTCATGTGGCCATGCCTGCCTCGGGCTTCGGGGGTAGTGGGCCTCACTGTAGCCACACCCCGTCTCGTCACCGTTATGTGGGCGTAGTTTTGGTGGTTGCGGTCTTGGCCGGCTTCTTGGAGTCGGCGCTCTTCTTGGCCGGCTTCCTGGAGTCGGCCACCCCGTGGTTGTCCTGGGGGGGAGGTTGCTGAGGCTGGGTCGCCTTTCGAGAGTCGGCTTCAGAGGTAGCCGGCCAGGGAAGGCGGCCTAGTGCTTGAAATGCTTGGAGGCCCAAATGTTCTGATAATTTTCTGAAGAACCAGGGGCAGTCGGTTAGGCTACCCGTGGCCGTTTACTCCGACACAAACTTTCTTTTGAAGACGCAGCAACACGAAGCTCGCCGCACGACCCGGCATAGCGGCCAGGTAGTTACCTCCGCCGGTTTACCGAACACTCCGGTTCGGAAACGCCGATCAGAGGTCTCTTATACCCTTGACACTTCTTGCCCCAAAGCGGGTTGTTTCCATCAGCCTCTTAACCCGTCTGATTCAAATTATCAGGGTACTTCGCACTCATCTTCTGGCGAGTCATCAGCCACAAAGCTTCCACCTCTCAAGACAGTTCCTGGGTGAGTCATACCTTTAATTTTATTTTCAATGCCTTATATTTGACACAATAACTTGACCTTTTATATTTGTTCTTCTTAGTGCCAAGCCAAGACCCAGCAAGAAGGCTCGGTTAAATAAACTGGCTGATGATAATATGGTTATTGAACCGGAAAAGACTCTAGATCCGGAAGAAACCAATGCCGATGCCATGCTTAATGATCCGCCGCCTCAAGACCATGACTTCTCTACTGAACAAGTAGAAATTGACACCATAAGCCATGCTGATAAATCGACCAGCCCTGTCCGAACTGATGACAAACCGGGCAGCCCAGCTAAAGCTACGGATAAACCGCCAACTCCAGTAAAGGCTGCTGATGATAAAGAGGATGATATCATGATTACTAGCATTGGCGACACCACTCCTGGCAATCCTGTCGCTTTAACAAAGCATACTGCCAAGGACGAGCTTTCTGCTATCAGCAAAGGCAATGGAACGCCGATTTGTCAAGCTATGCCCATCTCACTGCTCAAGATATTCACTCTGGCTTCTTGAACCGTCTGTACACCAGCCGCGACTATGAAGCCAGTTTGGTAAACTTGATGAAGGAGCGATATAAGGTAACTACATAACTGTTTCTCTCTTATGTCCAATTGCAATTTATCAACTCCAGTAGCCCCCAAGTGACGGTTTACGATACCAATCTGAACCAGGACTTTGTAATATCTCTATTTTGCATGCTTAGTCTCCGAGGGCCGGTTTAACTTATGAAGATGAACTGGGACTTTGTAGAAGGAAACCCACAATGTCACTTTGAGCAAACATACATTAGCCCCCAAGTGCTAAGAGCAATACTTGTATTGTGCTTGGGACTTAGCAGAAATTTTTGACCCAGAGCAAATATGCATTAGCCCCCAAGTATCAGGTGCATAACCTGTTATGTGCTTGGTACTTCAAATATGTACTATCAACTCATCATACGTCTGTCTCTTATAGGCTGAGCTGAGCAAAAAGGAAGCTCAAACTGCTGATCTGCAAGAAAACATCAAGTCCCAGCAAGCCGAAACCTCCAAAGCCAAGGATGAGATGTCATGTGCTTTAGCCGCTATGGAAAAACTGAAGGAGAGTTTCAACAAAGAGCGGGCGGATTGGGACACAGAAAAGTCCGCGTTACAAAAAAGAGCCGAAGATGCAGAAGCCGCTCTTAAACCGGTGGTAGATGAGCTGACTGGCGTAAAACGACAGATACATGCCATGACTGCTGCTGTGTTCGGTAAACATCCTTGCTTTACACTTTTAACATATCATCCCATACGTTGTCGGTTTACTGACGCTTGTAATGATGCAGGAACTCGCATTAGTCATCTGGGCTCTGACGTACAGAAGAAGCTAAAGGCTGCCTACACTCTGATAGATCAGTTGTATACCGGCGCGCAACGAATCATCTGCACCGCTTCTCACAATAAACCGCCCCCAACGTTAATTAAGGATACCTTAGAGAGGCTGTCTATGCTGCCTGCCCGGGTAGAAGAACTAAAGAGATCTGCTGCAAGGGCTGGTGCTCTGACTGCACTAACCTGGGCAAAGGCATGGGTGCCTGACCTTGATCCGGAGGATGACAGCAAAGGCTATCTGAGCTTAAAAGAAGACGGATCCGAATTCAGAAATGAGGACCTCCGAGCTATAAACCGGGAAGTACGTCCACTGGCTTGCCAATTAGCTGAAGAAGCTGATCTTTCACATTATCAAGCGAGTTATGACGTCCACAACAAACGGGTTGCTGCACCAACTCCAGAGGTTCAAAATCTCATCCCGCCAATTCGTAAGCATACCTATGCCCCTGACATTGAACTGTCCACCCTTATAAGCGACGAAGCTGTGTTCCAAGCCCTAACTGGGATCGACTGGACAACTATTGACTTCCAACCGCTGGGTAGATACGAAGAGGATGAACCGGTGCAAGATGATCCGCAGCCGTCAGGTCAAGCTGGAGACGAATCATGATCCGGAGGCCGGTTTAGTCTTCCACGTGCTGCAATGCTTATTGAGAAACAATTATCCTTTTGGGCACTGAAACACCTTGTAATAGGCTAGTTAAAACACTTGGTTTGTTATGCCTTCGTGCATATTTATTTGTGCCTGACACTTGTTAATCCGCCATGCTTAAGACATATTATGTTCATAATCCGTAGCGATTTATTCAAGCTATTCCTGCACACAAGAAGTTGATAGCGCCCTGGCGGTTTACCGCCGGACGGGTTATGATGCCCAGATATATAGCCAGGGTTTATAACCAAGGCTTGTGAAAAGATAATCAAATATGAAAATAATTGATACCTGAGACCTTGAGTCACAATGTTGGCTGACCAACTTTTGTAATGAGGGTAATAACCCGAATCTGGAGTAACAACAACTCCTGTCAGATGATGCCGGTTTATAATAAAACCGTTTTGGGTTGATAAACACCGGTTTATCCATATTCAATTCTGGCGACTTATAGTCAAAACCAGACCGGGCTGATAGTCTCCGGATAATAACTGATCATATACTGACAACTTGTAGTTGAAAGTCAATCCGGGTTAATGAACGCCGGTTTATCAAAACATTAGAAATCTCATCAAAGGAGATTTTTTTTAGCAAATAAAAGCAGATAAAAACACTTGTAGTCGAGGATTTTCACGGGCTGCCAGGCCCCAAATTCGAGGCTTTTCATGGGCTGCCAGGCCACTGAGTTAAACCATTTTACAAAGCCTGTTAAGATGGTCCTCAATCCTTAACCAATCATCATTTTAACTTGACAAGTTCAGGGTCTTACTAGAGTAACTTGTCAAAGTTCGATGGGTCATACCAGGTTTACCTGGGTGGAGTGACTTACTTAAAAAGGCAGGCTAACCCGGGGTTTTAGGTGTATACACCAGGCTGCCAAGCCGTGGCTTGATATCCTATTACAAGTGTAGATTCTTTGTTCATTGCGACAGCAAAGAATCCCCAAGTAACATTTTGAGTTGTGCTCAGTGGGTGCCTATGTTTGAGTGGTGCTTTTGCAACACTCTCTTTGGCCCCGGAGTAGTTTGGCTTTGAGCCGATCAAGAGGTGTGACTATGGTTCGAATACGACCAAGCCCCCAAGTGATATTGTGGCATTGTGCCGATCAAGAGGTGTAGCTATGGTTCAAGTGCAACCAAGCCCCCAAGTGATTTTTTATATAAAGCTTTGATAAGCTGGATCAAGGGGTAAACCGGACGCCGCTTTACGAAAAGAAGCCCCCATTTAACCACACATGATGTAAGAAAAACAAGAGATACCCCTCTTTAGCTGAGGTTCCGGTTTATTATATTGATCATAATATATACATTGGCATAACTATGTACAAAAGCAGAGCCTATGGCTCAAGTATAGTAGGGCCGAAGATGAGCGATATTCCACGGCCGGTGGGTCTCCTCCTCCGATTTACGTGAATCTTTGTGCTCTCGAACATCTATAAGGTAGTATGACCCGTTATGCAGATTCTTGCTGACCACAAAGGGTCCTTCCCAAGGCGGGGATAACTTGTGCATATCAGTCTGATCCTGGATGAGTCGGAGCACCAGATCGCCTTCTTGAAAAGTTCTGGTTCTAACCCGGCGGCTATGATAACGACGCAGATCTTGCTGATAAATCACCGAACGGGCTGCTGCAATGTCACGCTCCTCATCTAACAGGTCAAGTGCTTCCTGTCGTGCCTTCTCATTGTCAGCTTCGACATAAGCCGCCACACGAGGCGAGTCATGACGGATGTCACTAGGGAGAACCGCCTCTGCTCCATAAACCATGAAAAACGGCGTGTAACCTGTGGATCTGTTGGGCGTGGTATTAATGCTCCATAACACAGAAGGCAACTCCTCCACCCAACAACCCGGCGTCCGTTGCAAAGGAACCATAAGCCGGGGCTTGATGCCTCTCAAGGTCTCTTGATTGGCTCTCTCCGCTTGACCATTAGACTGGGGGTGAGCCACGGATGATACGTCAAGGTGGATGTGCTCACGTTGACAGAACTCCTTCATAGCTCCTTTGGACAAATTTGTCCCATTATCAGTTATAATGCTGTGTGGAAAGCCAAACCGGAAAATCACCTTCTTGAGGAATTGAACCGCCATAGCTGCATCACACTTACTGACTGGCTCTGCCTCCACCCACTTGGTGAACTTATCCACTGCCACCAAAAGGTGGGTCTTCTTGTCCTTGGATCTCTTAAAGGGCCCAACCATATCCAGCCCCCAAGTTGCAAACGGCCAAGTGATTGGAATCATCCGCAATTCTTGAGCCGATACATGAGCGCGTCGTGAGAATTTTTGACATCCATCACACCTTTTGACCAAGTCCTCGGCATCAGCATGAGCTGTCAACCAATAGAAACCATGACGAAACACCTTGGCTACCAGAGATTTTGAACCGGTGTGGTGACCACAATCTCCTTCGTGGATCTCACGCAAAATTTCGCGGCCTTCTTCAGGAGACACGCAGCGTTGAAACGCCCCTGTCACACTGTAATGATGTAACTCTCCATTGATAATAGTCATGGACTTGGACCGCCGGATTATCCGCCTGGCCGAAGTTTCATCTTCTGGTAACTCGCCCCGGTTCATATACGCCAAATATGGAGCCGTCCAATCCGGGATCACATGAAGAGCCGCCACCAACTGAGCCTCCGGATCAGGAACAGCCAAATCCTCTTCACCAGGGAGCTTGACGGACGGATTATGCATCACATCCAGGAAGACATTGGGTGGAACCGGTTTCCGTTGGGAACCCAAACGGCTTAAAGCGTCTGCCGCTTCATTCTTCCGCCGGTCCACATGATCGACCTGATAACCTTAAAGTGACCTGCAACAATATCCACTTCTCGACGATACGCCGCCATGAGCGGGTCCTTGGAATCCCAAGTACCGGACACTTGCTGAGCCACCAGGTCCGAGTCACCGAAGCACTTAACTCGGCTTAGATTCATCTCTTTAGCCATTCGAAGACCATGGAGTGAAGCCTCATATCCAGCTGCATTGTTAGTGCAAGGGAACATTAAACGGAGAACATAACAAAACTTATCACCTCATGGGGAAGTTAATACGAATCCAGCCCCCGAGCCCTCCAACTACCTGGACCCATCAAAATGAATAGTCCAATAGGTATGGTCCGGCTTCTCTTCTGGCGCCTATAATTCTGTCCAATCATTGATGAAATCCACAAGTGCCTGAGATTTGATCGCCGTCTGGGGCATGTATTTTAACCTGTGAGGCCCAAGCTCAATGGGCCACTTAGCAATCCGGTCGGTTGCTTCCCTGTTCTGGATTATATCCCCCAAAGGAGCAGAGCTGACCACAGTGATGGGATGACCTTGGAATATTACTTAAGCTTCCGGCTTGCCATAAAAACTCCATACACCAGCTTCTACCAATGTGGGTACCTTTGCTTGGACTCAATAAGTACCTCACGGATATAATAAACCGGCCGTTGAACCGGATACTCCTTTCCGGCCTCCTTGCGCTCCACCACAATAGCCACGCTAACAGCCTGGGCGTTAGCTGCCACATATAACAACAATGGCTCCTTATCAACAGGAGCAGCAAGAACCGGCGGATTAGCAAGCTGCCGCTTTAATTCCTCAAATGCTTCATTGGCGGCGCTACTCCAAATGAAGTTAGCCGTCTTCTTCAGCATCTGATATAAAGAGATGGCCTTCTCCCCAAGGTGACTGATAAACCGGCTCAACACGGCAATCCGGCCTGCCAAGCGTTGAACATCATTGATACACTTCGGTTTAGCCAAAGAAGTTATAGCCTTGATTTTCTCCAGATTAGCTTCGATTCCTCTGTTAGATACCAGAAAACCCAAGAGCTTGCCTGCCGGTACACCAAAGACACACTTGGCCGGATTAAGCATCATTTTATAAACCCGGAGGTTATCAAAGGTCTCCTTCAAGTCATCAATCAATGTCTTCTCCTTTCTTGATTTCACCACAATATCATCCACATAGGCATGAACATTGCGGCCGATCTGATCATGAAGACAATTCTGCACACTCCGCTGATAAGTCGCCTGGGCACTCTTGATCCCAAAGGGCATAGATACATAGCAGAAGGCTCCAAAGGGAGTTATGAAGGTTGTCTTCTCCTGGTTCTTAACAGCCATTTTGATCTGATGGTAACCAGAATACGCATCCAGATAGCTCAAACGCTCGCAACCCGCCGTAGCATCAATGATTTGATCAATACGAGGGAGGGCAAAAGGATCTGCTGGACAAGCCTTGTTGAGATCTGTGTAGTCCACACACATACGCCAAGTGCCGTTCTTTTTGAGTACCAGCACCGGATTAGCCAACCACTCAGGATGAAACACTTCGATGATAAACCTAGCCGCCAAGAGCCTGGCAACTTCCTCGCCAATAGCCTTGCGTCTTTCTTCATTGAATCGGAGAAGAAATTGCTTGGCCGGTTTATACTTGGGATAAACATTGAGAGTGTGCTCAGCGAGTTCTCTCGGTACACCTGGCATGTCAGAAGGCTTCCACGCAAAGATGTCCCGATTCTCACGGATGAACTCGATGAGCGCGCTTTCCTATTTTGGATCCAAATTAGCGCTGATGCTAAACTGCTTGGACGAATCGCCAGGAACGAAATCAACAAGCTTAGTCTCATCAGCCGATTTAAACTTCAAGGCCGGATCATGCTCTGTAGTTGGTTTCTTTAATGAAGTCATATCTGCCGGATCAACATTATCTTTGTAAAACTTCAACTCTTTTGTTGCACAAACCGACTCAGCATAAGCCGCATCACCTTCTTCACATTCCAAAGCGATCTTGCGGCTCCATGCACTGTTATAGTTCCCTTATGACCCGGCATCTTGAGCTGCAGATAGACATAACAGGGCCTGCCATAAACTTAGCATAAGCCGGCCGGTCCAAACAGGGCATGATACGGGCTCTTGATTTTCACCACTTCAAAAGTCAATGTCTCTGATCTCGAGTCATGCTCATCTCCGAAAGCCACCTCCAGAGCTATCTTACCAACAGGATATGCCGATTTACCAGGCACCACACCATGGAAAACCGTATTGGACGGCTTAAGATTTTTATCTGTTAACCCCATGCGACGGAAGGTTTTATAATAAAGGATATTGATACTACTCCCCCCATCCATGAGTACCTTAGTGAACTTGTAACCTCCCACCTGAGGTGGCACCACCAAAGCCAGATGACCCAGATTATCAACCCGGGGTGGATGATCCTCTCTACTCCACACGATCGACTGCTCAGACCAGAGTAAGTAACGGGGCACTGCCGGTTCAACGGAGTTCACTGCCCTTTTATGAAGCTTCTGATCGCGCTTGCACAGGCTAGTGGTGAAGACATGATACTGCCCACTATTCAATTGCTTCGGGTTGCTCTCATAACCAGACTGCTGTTGTTGATGCTGATTGCCCTGATGATTATAACTACCTTGGTTGCCCTAATTGCCTTGATTGCTATGTTTGCCCTGATTACCATGAAAACCTGAACCGGAACTGCCTCCGCCGTAACCCGGGCCATGAGATCCGGGGCCTGAACTGCCGCCCAGTCCATGATCATACCGAAAAAATCGGAATTTTTGAACTCCTGCATGATATAACAATCCTTCCAGAGGTGCGTAGCCGGTTTGTCCTGCGACCCGTGCTTTGGGCAAGGTTGGTTTAACAGATAAGACAGACGCTACGGATTAGGACTTGGCTCTCCACTACGCCGGGGCGGTTTACCTTTACGCCGCTGGCCCTTGTCCTGCGCGTTGGTATTAGCCACAAAGTCTAAACTATTATCTGCTTTACGCTTACCGTTGTTTCCATGACCCGTCGGGTTATGCTGCTGCCCCTTGATGTTGCTGCTCTTCTTTCCCTTCCCTGTCTTATCATCGTCAGACTCGGGATCCTTGGTACTATCAGAGTCGGCATACTTCACCAGAGCGGCCATGAGAGTCCCCATGTCATTGCAGTGACGTTTGAGCCATCCCAACTTCAACTTCAGAGGTGCAAACCGGCAATTGCCTTCCAATGTCAAAATTGTTGTATCAGCATTGATGCGGTCCGATGAATGCAAAATCTCCGAAACCCGGTGCACCCAACGGGTTGTTGATTCTCCTTCCTCCTGGACACAGGCAGCTAAGTCCACAATTGACATGGGCTGCTTGCATGTATCCTTGAAATTCTGGATAAACCGGGCCCTCAACTTAGCCCATGACCCAATGGAGTTAGCTGGCAAGTTTTTCAACCAAGTGCGAGCCGTTCCTTCCAACATCATGGTGAAGTATTTAGCGCACGCCGCATCATCCACATCCAACATCTCCATTGCCATCTCATAGCTTTCAACCCACGACTCGGGGGATAAATCGGTGGTGTAATTCGGTACTTTACGTGGGCCTTTGAAATCCTTGGGTAGGCGCACGTTGCGTAGTGCTGGGACGAGACACGGCACTCCCAAAGGCTGGAACTAACCCCTGGTTCCACCGACGTGGTTGGACGAAGCGGAGTAAGTTGGCGGGCCTCATGTTGTGCCGCTAACTCGGCCTCTCGACGTGCCCTAGCACAATCCACCACATCCTGAGCATCACCGCCGCCCCCCGCCGGGTTATGACCACGGGGTGGTTCACGGTTTCGCGCACTGCTTGACACGGCCGGTTCATCGATATGCCTGCCGTAACTCCGGCTTGGGCGGGGAGTAGAATGAATCCTTTCACGACTATATGAGTAAGCCTGCTGCTGAGTTAAAGTTGTCTGAAGGAGCTCCCTAGCCCGTCGCGTTTCGACCGCTATTGGGGACACGCCTTCAATCGGGAGAGCCACCAGTCATGAAGCGGCAGCGACGATGTTATCCATTGGGTTAGAGTAGTGACCCGGCGGTGTTGGGACGTGTTGTGACGGACCATTGTCCTGACGGGGCGGATCTGTTGGACGCGGCTAAACCGGCGCTCCCATTCCGGGTGCCTTTGTCCGGTTTACCACTGGCGGATTACTGGTCCATGCTCCTGGAGTATTAAAGAGGTTCCTAGCCTCATAAACCGGCGGTAGGTGAGACCGGTATCTTCTTCTCATAACATCATTCGATGCACTCTGATCCAACATAAGCCGGTAAGCCTGGGCATCTAATGCAGCCCGCTCTGCAGCCATCCTGGTATCCTCCGCTGCCAGGTCGGCCTTGGCCTGAGTTATCTGATCTTTCACTTTTGCAATTTCCGTATTATGCTCTTCCTGATTTGCCGGGTTAATCTCCGCCATCAGTGCTGCCAAAGCGTCGAATAAATCAGATAAAACTTGAGTCGGCGGTCGCACGGGGCCTCCTGCCCCGGCCGCTGTTGCTGCTGCTGATCCGGAAATCATCGCTGCCGCGGTCGAAGAGCGGAGCGCTCGCTGCGTACCGGCCATGAAGATCGCAACCCGATTGGGCAAATCAAAGGGGTCCGAAATACTGTCGCCATCGGAACAGCCCCCAATCTGGCCATCTTGCAACTGGTACAATGACTCGGTCTCTCCGGTTGATGACTCGTCGCCGGAATAAACGACGGTTTCACCACCAGATTCCGATCTATCCTCAGATTCCACTCCGTGGATGACTCCCACGAAGGCACGCTTCATGACAGGCTTAACCCGGGCAGATCTCGCACGCTGAGCCATCTCGATGATGTCGGTGCAGATGTCCGGCTCAGGGCCCGGTTCGCCGATCTTGCCAATGAAGACGTGGATGCCACTGAAGGGGACCCGGTACCCGTACTCGATTGAGCCGGCCTCGGGGCCCCAACCTGCGTCGTCGATGTAGATCTTGCCGCGACGACTCTTGGTTATCCGGCCCACAGCGTAACCCTTGAGACCTTCGAAGCTGCCCTCTAAGAACTCGAAACCATCGTGCGATAGCCCCACGGTGGGCACCAACTGTCGTGGTTTTGTCACGGCAGATGTCCTAGAGAAGGGACTTAGTCGTGGAGCCATCGCGACGGGTTAGCTTAAAGGGAGTAAAGCGGACAAGGGATGTAGAAAGTTTATACTGGTACGACCCCTTGCGCTGAAGGTAAAAGCCTACGATCCAGTTGTTGTGGGATTGCTTGGGTTTCGATGACCAGGGAGCGAATACGCTTTGCCTGGGTCTCGAGTTGTTGTCTGTTGTCCTTAAACCGCCGCCGGGTCGTCCCCTTATAACATGGCTTGACGCCCGCCGGTTTACAGGGTTCCGAGGCCGGCTCATAAACGTGTCCGGCCCGGTCTCTAGTATTCTTTGCCTTACAATACAAGCTTATATATCAATGTCGGTTTATGATTACAGGCCTTAATCCGCCTTTGGGCCCTGGGCCTTCATAAAGCGCCATCACCTCTGTCTTCATGGGCTTCAAGTATAATAACTCTTCATAGGGATAACCCGGCCTTTCCTGGCCGGTTTACGCCCAGTAGTAATATCCCCAACAGCGTGCGCGAGCAACTCCAGCCGACGCGCAAACTTACAGCGAGCGCTAGCAGCCAGCGCTTGCAAATAAGATTTACATGTCCATTTTGACAATATGTTGATGTTTCAAACATTAAACAAATGTACAAAATAAAGACATGGCATGGTTCAATTGCACGGCACATCAACAATCATGCCACATCATCATCCAACCAAGTTCAAAATCACCCAACCAAGTTCATGACATAAAATTTCACACAAACAAATGGCACATCAACAATCATGCCACATCATCATCGTCCTCCTCTTCCTCCGATTCTTCCTCCTCATCTGAAGACGATTCTTCCTCATCCTCTTCATTGTCGCGCACCGCATCGTCATCGGGAGGTCGGAAGGTGTTCGCAAGATCTCCAACGGCATCATGCGAAGGTATGTGAGGCACACCGGAAGACATGCGTCCACCCATGTCACGCGGAGGTGCTCCCATGCCTCCCATGCCTCCCATGGTAGCTCTGAAGCCACCCATGGCTCCCATGCTGCCCAAGGTAGCTCCAAAGCCACCCATGCCTCTCGTAGGTGCTCCCATGCCTCCCATGCTAGCTCCGAAGCCACCCATGCCTCCCATGCCACCCATGCCTCCCGTAGGTGCTCCCATGGTACTACCTCTGTCCTGGTTTATTAGTCCCCTGTCACATCCCTAGTTCTGGTATGACCTAGACTAGCTAGTCATGTGTGCATCATGTTTAAATTTCATTTAAATTTGAAATGGGGATTTGTGAAACCCTCAAAATCATTTCTGGTAATGACCCAGATAAAAATTGATCCAAAAGGGTCCAAGAAAATGTTCATGCTGCTCCCTGAAAATATTGGACAGAGATAAAAATCAAACCAATATTTTTAGGAGCTCATAAATATTTATCTTGGCCATTTGGAATTAATGCAGTAATTATTTGCTTTGGATATATATTGTTATATATATATAATATTGTCCAAAAATTATGCCATTTGTTGAGGAGTTCTGGAATAATACCACTAGCCCCTACAAAAATTGGCATAAGAAAATAAAATGGTTTATCATTTTTATTAAACCAAACAAATGTCAGAAAAATAGAAAAGAAAACAGAAATGGAAAAACCTACCTGTGCTTACCCGCGGCCCAGCTGGACCAGCCCGCCAGCGCCGTCGTCCTCCTGGCGCCAGTCGGCCAGGCGTGTGGCCGGTGCGCGCGCACGGCCGTGCCGCCACGCCACCTGCCTGCCTGTCCTCCCCCTCGTCGCCTGGATGCCCCGCGCGACGCCACGCGCCGCCCCGAACCTCTCTCGCTCTCTCCCGTGCCCATTCTCTCTTCCCCCTCGCTCTCTCTCTCACGGCCGAACGCTGCCGTCGCTGCCACTCGCCATTGCCGCAGCCACCGCCTCCCCCTCGCCTCTCCGACACGCTCAGGAGCTCCGCCTCCTCGCTCTGAAGCTCTCCACCGAGCCACGCAAGCCGGAGCGCCCCGTGGAGCCGTCGCCATCGCCATCTTCGCCTCCGGCCGCCGTGGATCCCCATCACCGCCCCGCCAACTCCAGCCCTTCCCCGAGCTCTCCAACGACGCCCGTCGATCCGCTGTGAGCCCCCGCGTCGGTTTCCCCTCCTCTCCTGCCTCCCCGTGCTCTGTAGCCCCAGGCAGCCGCTCGAGCCCGAGCTCCGGCCGCCGCCGCGAGCTCCGCTCCGGCGAGCTCCGGCCACCCCTCCTCCTCCTTCCTGCCCCACCAGATGCGCGTGTTACTACTCCGTAGTCTCTTAGGATTGGTTGATCAGAGTCATATCCCAGTTTGAGTACCTCCGGTGTAGCCTGTTTAGTAATATCTCAGAACCTTGAGTGACGATGTTGAGTATGGTGCTACCCCGCCTTTTTGCAGAATGTCTCATTTTGAGCATTTTACTGCCGTTATGCTGCCGGATTTGTCCTGGGAGTTTGAGAGATACTAAATTTCCTTATGCTACATGTTGCATCCTATAGTTGTTGTTGACCTCGTCCTTGGTTTGCTTCTCAGGATGTCATCAGTTAACCGAAGTTCTGTTGCTCGTTGCTTGAACCACGGAGGTGGTAGGGATGAGGAGGATCCTCCCGACCAGCCTTCGTTGGCAGAGTTTATGTTAGATATGGAGAGGAACAAGCATGAGTCTAACCGCTTGTTAGCACGTATCGAGGAGAACACCGCACCTCAGTGCAAAGAGTCAGCGACCATCTATGATTTCATTGGTCTGAAACCACCTACCTTCCATCATTCCATTGAGCCACTCGATGCAGATGACTGGCTCCGTAATATCACACACAAGCTGCGTTCTGCGAACGTAGCTGAAGGTGACAAGGTCACTTATGCTGCATATCACCTGGAAGGTCCTGCTAGTCTTTGGTGGCAGAACTATGAGGCTATGCTTCCAGTTGGCCAGATACCGACCTGGAGGGATTTCACTGAGGCTTTTCGCGAGCATCACATTCCTCAGGCTCTCATTGACCGCAAGAGACAAGAGTTTTGTAGTTTTACCCAGGGTAAGATGGCTGTTGATGCTTACAGTAGAGAGTTTGAGAACCTCGCCCGCTATGCTACAGAAGAAGTGTCCACGGACGCTAAGAAGCAGGCTAGGTTCCGGAAGGGTGTCAACCCCAAGTTGCGTCGAGATCTCCACCTGCACCATTGCAATACATTCCAGGCTCTTGTGAACAAGGCCATTAATGCGGAGACAGCTCAGCTCACCTACGAGGAGTCTCGTAAGCACACCCGTGATTTGGGTTCTTCCTCCGGTTCTAGTTCTCAGAAGCGCCGGATTTGGATTTCGAACTCTGCTCTTCCACCCGGTTATACCCCGAGACCATCTTATGTGGCGCCTCACCCAGTTCAGCCATATGCTCCACCCAGGCCTATTGGTGGACCGCCTGCCAACGCGGGTCCACGTCCTACCTCCAAGATTTGTTACAAGTGCGGAGAGCCAGGCCACACCGCCCGTATTTGCACTCAGACCCGTGTTGCTCCACCCCAGCCCGAGAAGTCGGTTGGCCGTGGTAAGCCATCACGCAAGATGATCAGTACCAAGTCAGCTCCCACTGAATGTGGATGTGTGCATCACGTCTCAGCTAAAGACGCTCAGGATGATCCAGATGTCGTTCTTGGTACACTCCTTGTAAACTGTCATCCGGCTTCGGTTCTATTTGATACTGGGGCGTCTCATTCCTTCATTTCCGAAAGTTATGCCCGCTTGCACGACATATCATTTTGTGATATGCCCTCCCCACTACTCATTCAAACTCCTGGATCCAAATGGCAAACTTCTAGTGTAAGCCATGGTAACGAAATCCTTGTTGACAGACTTGTATTCCTTGCATCACTCATAGCCCTCAAGTCTTCAGATATTAACATCATCTTGGGTATGGACTGGATGAAAGCTCATTATGCCAAGATTGATTGTTACACCTGGTCTGTTCAGCTCACACACCCATCTGGCAAGATAGTCACTGTCTCCACCAGAATTGCAAAGCGTCAGCTTTATTCTCTTAATGCCAGCCCTCTTCCAGACCTTGAGGATATCCCGGTAGTCCGTGACTTTCCGGATGTCTTTCTAGAAGAACTGCCAGGTATTCCACCTGACAGGGATGTAGAGTTTGTCATAGATCTTATCCCAGGAACCGCCCCAATCTCTAGGAGACCTTACAAGATGGCACCCTTAGAGCTAGCCAAGCTTAAGAAACAACTCGATGAATCCTTGCAAAAGGGTTTAATCCGTCCTAGTTCTTCTCCCTGGGCTTGCCCCGTCCTCTTCGTCAAGAAGAAGGATGGTACGGACCGGATGGTTGTAGATTATCGTCCCGTTAATTTGGTCACGATAAAGAACAAGTATCCGCTCCCCAGGATCAACGACCTGTATGATCAGCTCGCTGGATCCTCAGTCTTTTCCAAGATGGATTTGAGGTTAGGCACCAAATCAAGATTAGAAATGGGGACATTCCTAAGATGGCTTTTGTCACTCGTTATGGCCAGTACGAGTACACCGTCATGTCCTTTGGTCTAACCAATGCTCCAGCTACCTTCTCCCGCTTGATGAACTTGATCTTCATGGAGTACTTAGACAAGTTCGTCGTGGTTTACCTCGATGATATCCTTATCTACTCGAAGAACGAGGAAGAGCATGCCGAACATCTTAGACTTGTGTTAGAAAAACTCAGAGAGCACCGCCTTTATGCCAAGTTCTCCAAGTGCGAATTTTGGTTGCCAGAAGTGACCTACCTAGGCCACGTGATCTCTGGTAAGGGCATTACTGTCAATCCTGAGAGAGTTCAGGCCGTTCTTGATTGGACCCCACCTGAAACAGTTAAACAAGTTAGGAGTTTCCTTGGTCTAGCCAGTTATTGTCGCCGCTTCGTTGAAAACTTCTCCAAAGTAGCCAGACCCCTCACGGAACTTCTCAAGAAGGATAAAAAGTTTGAGTGGTCCCCACAGTGTGAGTACAGTTTTCAGGAACTGAAAAGACGCCTGACTTCTGCTCCCATACTGGTGCCACCGGATTTCACGAAGGACTTTGTTATCTACTGCGATGCCTCACGACAGGGACTAGGCTGCATCCTTATGCAGGATCGTCATGTGATTGCCTATGCATCTCGACAGTTGCATCCACATGAGGAGAATTATCCTACACATGATCTAGAGCTTGCAGTCGTAGTCTATGCACTTAAGACATGGCGACATTACCTTCTCGGTAAACGTTGCGAGATTTACACTGATCACCAGAGTCTCAAGTATATTTTCACCCAAGCAGATTTGAACCTTAGGCAAAGACGTTGGTTGGAGTTGATCTCAGATTACGACTTAGGGATTACCTACACCCCAGGCAAGGGCAATGTCATGGCTGATGCGCTAAGTCGTAAGTCCTATTGCAACAATCTTATGTTGCGGCAGGGCCAACCACTTCTCCATGAGGAATTCTGTAAGCTTAACCTTCACATTGCTCCTCAAGGATTCCTTTCTACCTTGGTGGCGAAGCCTACTCTTGTGGATCATATCATAGAAGCCCAGAAGCATGATACGGGGATTACCCGGATCAAGAGAAACATTGCCAAGGGTGTTGCTGGTAGTTTCTCTATAGATGATCGAGGTGTTGTTCTCTTTGAGAACCGTCTGGTGGTTCCCAAGAAGCAACATCTTCGGCAATTGATCCTTAAGGAGGCGCATGAATCCCCTCTCACGATTCATCCCGGTAGTACTAAGATGTATCAGGACCTACGCCAGAGGTTCTGGTGGACTAGGATGAAGAGAGAAATTGCTGAGTTCATAGCTAACTGTGACGTTTGTCATCGCGTTAAGGCAGAGCATCAAAGGCCTGCTGGCACCCTTCAGCCTTTAGCTATTCCTGAGTGGAAATGGGACAAAGTTGGTATGGACTTCATCACCGGCTTTCCCATGACCAAGAAAGGGAATAACGCTATCCTCGTAGTCATTGATCGTCTTTCCAAAGTGGATCACTTCCTACCTGTTCGAGAGAGTATCACTGCTAGTCAGCTCGCTGACTTATATATTTCTCGGATAGTGTCACTTAATGGTGTTCCACTATAGATCAATTCAGACCGTGGTAGTCTCTTCACTTCTCATTTCTGGGAGAGTTTCCAAACTGCCATGGGCACCCATCTTTCCTTCAGTACCGCTTTCCACCCTCAATCAAGTGGTCAGGTGGAAAGGGTCAACCAAATTCTAGAAGACATGCTTAGAGCTTGCGTTATCTCATTCGGTATGGATTGGGAGAAATGTCTTCCTTTCGCCGAGTTTGCTTATAACAATAGCTACCAATCCAGTCTTAAGAGAGCTCCTTTCGAGATTCTGTATGGACGAAGATGTCGAACACCTTTGGACTGGTCAGAAACCGGTAAAAGACAATTCTTTGGACCGGACATGATCCAAGAAGCAGAAGAGCAAGTTCGCATCATTCGTGAGAATTTGAAAACAGCCCAGTCTCGTCAAAAGAGCCAGTATGACCGTCGTCATAAGGAAGTGGCTTATGAAGTTGGCGACAAGGCTTACCTTCGGGTTACTCCTCTAAAGGGTACCCATCGATTCGGTATCAAGGGCAAGTTGGCTCCTCGTTATATTGGTCTGTTCCTCATTCTCGCCAAATGAGGAGAGGTTGCCTACCAGTTGGAACTACCCCCACATCTTTCTCGAGTCCATGATGTCTTCCACGTCTCACAACTCAGGCGTTGCTTCTCGGATCCCATCCGCGGAGTGGACCACGAAACGCTTGATCTCCAAGATAACCTCACATATCGAGAGTACCCTATTCGCATTATTGATCAAGCAGAGCGTGTCACCCGACGTCAGAACATCAAGTTTCTCAAGGTTCAGTGGTCTCATCATTCCGAGAGAGAAGCTACTTGGGAGCGAGAAGATCGTCTTCGACTCGAGTACCCCACCTTCTTTCCATCGACCCCTGAATCTCGGGACGAGATTCTTTCAAGTGGGGGCGAGTTGTCACATCCCTAGTTCTGGTATGACCTAGACTAGCTAGTCATGTGTGCATCATGTTTAAATTTCATTTAAATTTGAAATGGGGATTTGTGAAACCCTCAGAATCATTTCTGGAAATGACCCAGATAAAAATTGCTCCAAAAGGGTCCAAGAAAATGTTCATGCTGCTCCCTGAAAATATTGGACAGAGATAAAAATCAAACCAATATTTTTAGGAGCTCATAAATATTTATCTTGGCCATTTGGAATTAATGCAGTAATTATTTGCTTTGGATATATATTGTTATATATATAAAATAATGTCCAAAAATTATGCCATTTGTTGAGGAGTTCTGGAATAATACCACTAGCCCCTACAAAAATTGGCATTAGAAAATAAAATGGTTTATCATTTTTATTAAACCAAACAAATGTCAGAAAAATAGAAAAGAAAACAGAAATGGAAAAACCTACCTGTGCTTACCTGCGGCCCAGCTGGACCAGCCCGCCAGCACCGTCGTCCTCCTGGCGCCAGTCGGCCAGGCGTGTGGCCGGCGCGCGCGCACGGCCGTGCCGCCACGCCACCTGCCTGCCTGTCCTCCCCCTCGTCGCCTGGATGCCCCGCGCGACGCCACGCGCCGCCCCGCACCTCTCTCGCTCTCCCCGTGCCCATTCTCTCTTCCCCCTCGCTCTCTCTCTCACGGCCGAACGCTGCCGTCGCTGCCACTCGCCATTGCCGCAGCCACCACCTCCCCCTCGCCTCTCCGACACGCTCAGGAGCTCCGCCTCCTCGCTCTGAAGCTCTCCGCCGAGCCACGCAAGCCGGAGCGCCCCGTGGAGCCGTCGCCGTCGCCATCTTCGCCTCCGGCTGCCGTGGATCCCCATCGCCGCCCCGCCGACTCCAGCCCTTCCCCGGGCTCTCCAACGACGCCCGCCGATCCGCTGTGAGCCCCTGCGTCGGTTTCCCCTCCTCTCCTGCCTCCTCGTGCTCTGTAGCCCCCCGCAGCCGCTCGAGCCCGAGCTCCGGCCGCCGCCGTGAGCTCCGCTCCGGTGAGCTCCGGCCACCCCTCCTCCTCCTTCCTGCCCCACCAGATGCGCGAGAGCCCGGGCTACGCCCCGGTGCCCTTAGCCGCCGCCCCCATGGCCTGTAACGCGGACGCCGCCGCGTCCTAAGGTCGCCGACGACGACCTGGCCGGTCTGACAGTGGGCCCCGTCGGCCAGGTGATTAGCTTAATGCTAATCACCGCCTATCTAGCCCCTGACACTGACATGTGGGCCCATGCGCCCTAATCCTTTAATTAGATTAGTAAAAAACCCTGTTTAACACTGTGTCACTGACGTGTGGACCCCACACGTCAGGTTTGACCCAGTCAGCGCTGTTGACTTGCTGACACAAGCATGACGCAATGCTGATGCAGTTATTTATTTTCCAGATTTAAATTAAATCAGGAAATTCCAGAAAATAGCCAAAACTTCTAAAATTCATAGGAATTCAACCGTAACTCAGATTGAAATAAGTTATATATGAAAAATGATCAGAAAAATTCAATCTATCCATCTGTGCCATTTTCATGCATGACAAACCAACCTATACATGCTGTATATATGAAAACACACTTATGGCATTTAAAGGGACTTATATTAGAGTTGCATTTGAACCTTTGGTTCAAATGGATCTCTTCCAAGTTGAATGCTAGTTGCATTAACTCAAACACATCACATATTCATGCCATATTCATGCATCATATTGTTGCATATGATTGTGTTTTGATTGTCGACACCGTTCCTTCTCGATAGGTCCTGCTCCGGAGAGTGTTCCAGAGTACCTGTCTGAGGAGCAGTGCCACCCTGTTGATCTACCAGGCAAGCAACCCCCCCCCCCTTTGTTCATTCCGATACAATCCTACTCTCTCGCTCCTGCTCTCTTTTACTGCATTAGGACAACAACGATTCAACTGCTACTTTATGCTGCGGTAGTTGAACCCATTCCTCTGCATGACCTGTCATTGCCACAGTAAATAGTTGAAACCGACTAGCATGTGTAGGAGTTGTTTGAGCCATGTTGTGTTCCTACCATGCCTTGCCTGCTATTTGTCAGGACCGGATTTTCGGGATAATAATTTCCCAGAAAACGGTCTTTGTGCTCACCAGCCCCAGGATTATTGTTAGCTGCTGAGGCACCAACTTGATACAAGAATTCCAAGCAAAGTACAAAATATGTAGTACAAGACCATTGTGGCCTAGGAGTACAACACTTGGTTTCTAGTGGTTGATGGCGGAAGCGGTTTGTGGTTCATCTGTGTCTATGGGACTCCATTTCCCACAAGAACAGCTGACCAGGATAACTCCTATCTTCGCGAGGCTGCTATCACCTTTACATGGGTTCCGGGGCTGTCGTCGTAACGCTCTCTCCATACGCGAAATCTGGCCAAGACAATAGCCAGGGACAAGCCAGTGAGTACGTTTGAATGTACTCGCAAACATTAAGAACACGGCATAATATATCAAAACATGCTCCGAAATATTTTATGATGATAACGTCTGACACAAAATAAAAGAAATCCGCGATGCACGCATGCGGGAAAAATATGAACATGCAATACGGGATTAGAAATAGAATGTACTGATCGAGTGTCTGAAATGACTCCTCGAAAGTGTGCAAATAAATTTAACAATGCCGCAGTCGGGCGTCTGAGCGACACCACATAAAGGGCTTATAAAGAATAAATAATTAACAAACATGCCGCAGTCGGGCGTCTGAGCGACACCACATAAAGGGCTTATAAAGAATAAATAATTAACAAACATGCCGCAGTCGGGCGTCTGAGCGACGCCACATAAAGGGCTTATAAAGAATAAATAATTAACAAACATGCCGCAGTCGGGCGTCTAAGCGACGCCACATAAAGGGCTTATAAAGGATAAATAAATAACAAACATGCCACAGTCGGGCGTCTGAGCGACACCACATAAAGGGCTTATAGACAATAAGTAAAATAACAAGCATGCCGCAGTCGGGCGTCTGAGCGACACCACATAAAGGGCTTATATAAGAATAATCATAGTGAACATCCAGGAGGTAGAACCGTCCCAGTGATACTCAATAATTCAAATGATGTAAATGGTTAGTCCATAACAATAATAAACATAATCCTTATATGTCACAGGTCATAAACAAAATCTAGTCTAGCCGTTTCTCCATCCGATGACCGTCACTAGATTCTAGTGTAGCCGTTTTTCCATCCGAATACCGTTACTATGATCCAGTTAACCGTGTCTTCATCCGAAAACCGCCACTAGACCCATCTCAGACTGTAGTCCTTACCCATGTACATGGCTATCCAAATAGATATGACCTCTGCAGAGGGTGTACTCTTTTCCCACGAGTAACAGATTTATTTAGTCCATCGGGGCTAATTCCGCCTACGGCCTTTTAATTGAAAAGACGCCTGACCTGCACACACCAGCTTAACTTACCGGTGTCTGGAATCACCAACAACACCTGTCAAGCCAAACTCTAAGTGGGGAGGCTACAACCTCGACGTAGCATGGGATCAAATTTATGTACGCGCGCTCTAAGGGGTGCCCCCCTCTCGGTCCCAACCGGAAACACCCATGCCCCCGGACCAGGTGGCATGCCTAACGGAGGCCTCCGGTATCTTCCACCATGGCCTCTCTGTACGGTGTGTGCTTTGGTAAGGGGTTGACAACTTACTGAACCGTACCCTATCTGCGACAGGGACAAGTGGTAGTACAAAACAAGTAGGGGAAGTTACTAATCAAGACTCGACCTATGGCCGACTCAGGAGGTCCAAGTATTCTCCGAATGATTAGCATAAAAAAATGTTTCCATTCAACAGACAGGATCACTGCTCATCAAACCTCATCATGCCATACCGGACACACTCGTCTCGACGAGGAACTAGGGACAAGCTCGTGTCTACCCAAGACCATGACTCTCCCGTCTTCCTGCCGGTATGCATGAAAAGCTCGCGAGGATGATCACTAACACCAGCATATCCATTACTAACAGTAAAGCATCTCCAATATGCACTCATGTATGTGACTTTACTGTTACATAAAAATAACGTATTCTCCAAGTCAAAGTGGTGTCGAAACCGTATCAAAACACCACACAAAAATATTATGCCAGAGTTCAGAATGCTTGCTTTCAAGAGTATGCAAGGGGTGCACTTTTTGAAAGTTTTCTCTTCTCTCCATTTCCTATTTTGAAAAATATATAAATAACAAATATCTCAAAACCAGTACAAAAAGTTGTCCCAAATATTTTTGAAATAAATCTTAAAATAAACTAGATGAAATTTGAGAGAGGTAGGAAAAAGAATCAACTCATTTGGAGTTTTATTTTAAAAGATATAGCCAGTCAAAGTTCTGTTTTAAAATAAAACAGAAAAAGAAAACGTTTCGAGGAGAATACGCTTTCGGGGTATGGGATACGTACTCGCGGAAATACGCTTCCACTTAAGCCAGCGCGGGTGGCGCGGGGGTCACTGACAGTGGGTCCAGAGGGCCCACTGGTCAGGTTTGACCATTCTCCCCTCTCCCTCCTCTTCCTTTGCCCGAACGGGGCGGGGCTCCGGCGATCGCCGTCGACGAACGGCGGCTCCTCGAGGGCACCTGAGGGCAGGGATGGACCGGCCAGACCGGGGCGGTCCTCTTGGTGGTCGTTGGGTCGACGGTGGTGGGAGGAGTCGCCGGCGGCGAGCTCCGCGGCGGAGGGGGCTACGGGGGCGAAGTGGGTTTTGGGCTCCGGTGGTTTCCGATCGAGGCTGAGACGCTGGGCAGCTCCGCAAGAACAAGGGGGAGCGATTGGTGGCGCTGGATGGGCGGGGGAGCGTCTAGTTGCGACGAATGGCACCGGACGGCAGCGGCGGCCGAACCGGCCGGAGGTGGGGGAGATGACCTCTTTCGGTCAATCCACGGCTAGGGGAGCTCTAGGGGGAAGGCTTGAGGTCGCCTGAGCGCTCGGAGGGGCTCGGGGTCTCCTTTTATAGGCACTCGAGGCTGGTCCCGCGACGGCCGTGGATAAGAACGCCGGCGACCGCGGTGCTGTAGCTGCAGGGCGACGTGGCGGCGACGAGCGCGTGCCGATGAGCTTCACGATAAGTTTGAGCTGTTCACAGGGGCAGCTGGCGCGTGCGGGTGGCTTGGGCGGCGCCGTCCACGGCAGGGGCTCGCTGCTGACGCCGGCGTGCCGCCAAAAGCTCTGACGGCGGCGCTGTAGTGCGCCAGGGTGGCGTGGAGAGTGGGCGAGTGTAGTGCGTGGTTCAGCAGGCGAGCAGGGACCAGGGACGGGACGCGACGAGGGCGGCAGTGCGATGCGGCGGCTCAGTGCGCGCGCGTGCAAAACGTGCGCTCTGGGCGCGCCCAGAGCACGCACGGGACATGTTCGACGAAATGCCAGGGCAGCTTAGAGCGCGAGAGGGGGACTGGTAATTAACAGGACTAGGGTAGGGATAGCTAGGAGCTTAGTGGACATGGTTGCTGGGCCAGAGGATCAAGATCATAATGCAAACTAGGAAACATGCCAAAAACTGTCCATGAACACAAGGTGTTCGACAAAATGCTAAGGGCATTTAGGCAACTCTTGGAGTGGCCAAAATCTCCAGATCAGGGTCTCCCTGGATGTAGGTGAGGATGGCAAGATCATTTGGGCAAAACCAGAAACTTGCTAGTGCAAGTTTTGCAAAACTACAGTTTTGGACAGAAAGAAAGAGGTCTCATTGCATGCACTTAAAATCCTCCAATGGTTCCATTCTCCTGGACTTAAGGGTTTTGTAGGGAGGGCTTCAAGCAAGAAAAAGCTCAGGGTCACTAGAGTAAAATAAAGTAGGGTTGCAGTGCAAATCACCAATCTGGACCAGAATGAACAAGAGGTTGATTCACTCAAATTTTTCAAAGAACATCACTGGGTTTTGGTATAAAGTTGAATTATATGCATCTACTGACATCTCCAAACACTTGGAAGAATTTTTAAAGGAATATTTAAATAGGTAGCAGTGCAAAAATGCCTACTGGACCAGATTTGAAAAGCTGATGCAGAGCTCAAAATCTTTAATAACCAAAATATATTTTTGCATAAGAGTGATGTGGAAACATCACATGACATCCCCAAATTTTGGTGGAAATTTTAAATGCATTTGTCAAATGGTTATAGTGCAAAACAGGCTCCAAATTTATGAAAGATCATTTTAAAAGAGTAAAGCTCAAGAAAAAGCAATTATGCAATTAAATCCACTGATAAAGGATTGTTTTATAGAGAGAGTGTACAAGTCCAATAATCCTTTTGGAAAATTTCCACTTGAGGTAAAAACCCACAATATCAAAAGGGTAAGTCTAGACAAATGGAAAAGTTTAATTTCCTGGCAAAATTTTAATCAATAAAACAAGGTCAAAATTTTGGGGTGTCACACTATTGCTTAGAGTTGTGTCAGGTCTGATTCATTGGGAATGAATTGGAGTGTTACGATATGTTCTGGTGCTGAGAGTTAAGTGTATGAACACGATTTGGTAAAGGTAGCGGTGAGAGGCCATGTAGGAGTACATGGTGGGTTGTCTCACTGGAACCGTCCTTAAGCACTGAGTTCTGTGTATGTTGTCCAATGACTAGCTACTACCACACATTGGGTTCCGGTAACTCGACCCCTCTCGACTTATTAACCAACTTGATCTCTGTCCAGGAGTTGCAATTAGTTTCTGGTGTTTGTAGGTAGTGTTAGTAGTCTACCAAGTGGCACCCGGCCAGGTGGGCTTGGGACAGACTAGGCACAAGTGGCACGGTGTACCAAGCGTAGATCCATCCGGCGAGGTGGGCTTGGGAACCCTGCACACATCGTTTGGGGCCGTGAGCGACACCCCGGCCGGATCTCCTTGCGGATGGAACCCAAATAGGCGATAAACCTGGACTAGAGTCTTGTGTGGTTAGTCAGGTCGTGGCCGACACCCTCGCCAGGCTTCCGCTTGAAGGTTGCCGAGGTACATGACGTGTACATGGCGGTAAGTGGCGAGAGCGTGTGTGAAGCAGTACACCCCTGCAGGGTTATCATGATCTATTCGAATAGCCGTGTCCTCGGTTATGGACTTCTTGGATGCTTACGTGGTACATAGACAACTTGAAGCGGATACTCTAAAATGCTCAAGATAAGTGTGAGTGCTATGGATGGCTTCTCGTAGTGAGACAAGAATGAATCCATAGTGGTGTATTGAGGTGGTGATTAGTGGACTCGTGTGCGCCTTCTTACCTCAAAGAAGTTCCTCGTAGTCGTAGAATAGGATAGCCACTGAGTCAAAGCTGGCTTGCTGCAACTAAACCCCACACTACCTTCTTGATACAAATGCATGTATGATAGGATCTGATGTAAGTCTTGCTGAGTACCTTTGTACTCATGTTGCTTTATTTATGTTTTTGCAGCGGGGACTTCAGTCTTACTAGTAGTTCCGCTTGGACTTCGACGGGTAGCTTGTACCTCAGCTACGATCTTGTACCCTTGGGAGGGGCTTGTAGATAGTCAGGCTTCTCAGCCTTTTCTTTTGTAGTTGTCTGTACCCAGACATGTAATGCTTCCGTTGCTTGTATGCTCTGAATGATGGGTCATGTGACCCCTGTTTGTACTTAATGCTATGTGGCTCTTCTAGGCCTTTTATCTATATGAGTTTGCATTATGTTGTGATGCCATGTTGTACAGCACATACTTGCATGTTATGCGTACGTGTAACGTGTATTGCTATGTGTGGGATCCGACAACCTAGTTGTCTATCCTTGGTAGCCTCTCTTGTGGGGAAATGTAGTCTAGTGCTTCCACCGAGCCATGGTAGTCCGCTACAGCCCGGTTTACCGGAGTCCTACTAGCCCAGCACTACTGCTCCGGAACACTTAGACTGGCCGGCATGTGAGTCACTTCGTCCCTGTGTCTGTCCCTTTGGGGAAATGTCACGCGGTGACATCCGGAGTCCTGCCTAGCCTGCTACAGCCCGGGTTCCCGGAGTCCTGTTAGCCCAGTTGCTACAGCCCGGATTCACACGCTGCTGACCGACATGCTCGATGTTGTTTCATGTATGCATGTCCCCGTAAGTTAGTGCCACTTTGGGTTCACGACTAGTCATGTCGGCCCGGGTTCTTTGTCATATGGATTCTAGCGACACTATCATATACGTGAGCCAAAAGGCGCAAACGGTCCCGGGCCATGGTAAGGCGACACCCGTGGGAATACCGTGCGTGAGGCCGCAAAGTGATATGAGGTGTTACATGCTAGATTGGTGTGACTTAGAATCGGGGTCCCGACATCCCCATTGTATTTTGTGCCAAATTTTGGCCATAGATTTAACTAACAAAATATTCATGTATGTCAAAAAAATTATATCGTTGAAAACTATGTCCATATACAAATCCAACTATATAATTTTTGTTGACATGCATTAACATTTCGTTAATTAAATCTTTGGTCAAACTTTGGCACAAATTACAAAGGGGACCAATAAACCAGGACGGAGGTAGTAGCTCCCATGCCTCCCATGGCCATGGCTCTTTTTTGGACCAAGACTTCTTCACGGGAAAGATTGACGTACTCCTTTTGCTTAGCATCGAGGTTAGATGTGTCCATGAAGAACAAGTACTTCTCCCATTCCAATAATCTGGATCGCTCCTCCATGGCCAATTTCTTCTCCTCCAATGCCCACCTTTGACAATCTTTGTTGATTGTCGACCATCGGGAGCGAAGAGATCTCTCCGTGCGGTAAATTCCACTCATGTTGTGTACATCAAAGTGCTCCTTCATCCGGGTCCAATATGCATCTCTACTTTGGTCCCCTCCAACATTGGCCTCCATAGACACTTGCAACCATGTATTGCATAGCAAGATGTCCTCCTCCATGGTGTAGTTGCCCGCTCTTCCTTTCGGTGCATCGACGATACCCTCACCATCCTCGTCCACCTCAAACTCATGATCATCTAAATGCACTTCATTGGTTTGAGACCAATGAGAATTGTTGGAGCCAACACCCATAGTTGACATATATGTCTCATCATTGAAACTACAAAGTATGTACAAGAAAACTAAGCTATCCATATGTGCCCATTCATGTAAAAGAAAACAACGAAAAAAGGGTGGGCCAAATCATACCTTGTGGGCATTTCATCAAACACCTTGTGCGCATCGGCCAGCGCTTCGGTCGGCGCCGCATCCGCCACACGCCCTGCAAGCTTCTTCTTCGGCCGCCTAGAAGAGCCGTCCGCCGCATTGTTGTTCTTCCCGGACACCTTGCCCGCCTTCACCGCCACTGCATTTGGTCGCCGGGAGAGGGGGCCCCGTGGCTTCACGGCGGGCGCCGGCGCCACGCCACTCGCCAAGGTCGGCCGTGGCGCCATGAAAAGGCCACGCTCGAGACCGATGCTTGGAGGAGGGGCGACGGCGGCGAAGCCGAAGCTCAACCACGTGCTAGGATTTGCGCCGCCTGTGGCGGCCGCGGCGGAGGGGTCGCGGGCGTAGGGAGGAGTTGGGGGATGTCGGTGCGGCCTTCCCTCGGTCGAATTTCACCGGCGGCGGCACGGGCGGGCCGTAGGCGGGGTAGCCGGAGAGGGTGGCGGCAGTGGGCCGCGGGCGCTCGACTGTCCAGCGTGCGGGAGCGGGCACACGAAATAAGCGGCACGCGATGCCGTTTTGCTCTGCGCGCTGAATCAACTATAGCGCACGTGCGTTTTTTGCGCGTCCGCTGGAGCGCACGGAACGACTGCGCGCGCACAAAAAAGATGATTTTTACAGGGCGGCGCTAAAATCGCGCGCCTGTTGGAGATGCTCTTAGGATTTGTACAGGCAACTAGCATGAGCTATTTTGATCAAGTGGATAATCGGGAACTAGCTGAAGCTTTAGTTTTAAGACATGACGTGCTCTGAACTTTGCAACACAAGCAGGCTTCCAGAAAATTTAAGTAGCATCAGATTGCTTGTCATTGGTCAACAAGGTGAGGAGCACAGACCAAGACAACTCCCGTACTGGCCGTGCTGTACTTTATGGTATCAAACATATAGCCCTGAAGTTTGTTTTATGTACTTTCAACATGTAAATCTTTTTTTTGCGGTTGAAAAACTTGTATTACTCAACTCTTCAAGTCCTTACAATCAATAGCACATAGCTTTAAGGAAACTTCAGGACCAGAACCTAGCCAAGTCATGGTTCTTCCCTCCGTCCGAGTAAAATTAGTTAAGCTATCTCTAACCTTATTTTGAGTATGATTTATATGAGTAATACAAGAATTACAAACAAACATAAGGCGAATATCCAATTCTGAGCCCGGGCTCATCTGCACCCGGTCAAGAAATAATTCATAAAAAAATCAATAAAATTCAAAAAATCCAATTTTTTTTGTGCATGGTAGATAATTTGGTGCGTGAGGTGTGCTCCAAATTTCAGATCATTTGGACACTTGAGTAGCTCTCAGCAAAAAAGACAAATTGGATCAGATCAGTATACGAGCACTACACCATTTAACAGAACCCAAATTTGTCGTTTTTGCCGAGAGCTACTCAGATGTCCAAATGATTTGAAATTTGGACCGGACATCACTCACCAAATTATCTACCATGCCAAAAAATTAGATTTTCTGAATTTTTCTAGTATTTATTTTGATTTTTTTTAATTCAGCACAGGTGCAGATGCTCCTAGGAGCCAAAATGCCTCACTCGACATAAGGTGCCTAATCTCTTTAATAAGAGAGGAGTAGATAGATCTATCTACCTCCGTTGCTTGGATAGGCTTGATTGCGACAATAGCGTCCATGTCGATCATAATAGGATGATCACTTCTCTGAAGTTCAAAAGACAAGCCTTCCATGTAAGCACACGGTTCCGCTTGAAGACCATCTCGACAAGAAAATAGAGCTTTGCATGCCGAGAACACAATGCTACCATCCACCTCTCTAAGCACCATACCTACACAACCTCCTTCGATCCATCTGAATTCAATTTCATCCAGCCATGCCTAGGGGGAATCCATTTAGCTTCTGTCACTCTAGGTGTTGTCACATGTGAAGCCGCTATACTACTAGGGAAAAGCCTAGCAGTAGCGCTAGTTATTTGCCTAGCAGTAGCGCTGGGGCCAGCGCTACTGCTACGGCGCTACTGCTAATGTTTAGCAGTAGCGTGGGATGGACGCGCGCTACTACTAACCTACCTAGCAGTAGCGTGTGTTCAACCAGCGCTACTGCTACACCTACCAAGCAGTAGTGTGTGTTCAACCAGCGCTACAGCTAAAATTTCCTGTATTTTTTTCGCATCATATTGGCGTTGTATTTGTATAGGTTTTATACTATTTTTATCATGTGATTTTATGATCATGATGAGTTATTACATCAGTGGGTGAAAGATACGTGAATTAGATTCAAGTGGAGGCAACATGGTGCAGATCGAAAGTACTACTAATTCAGTTGGATTAGTAGTACTTTTCATCTACACCATGTTGCCTCCACTTGAATCTAATCCACGTTTATTTCACCCACTGATATATATAATAACGCATCATGCTCATATAACAACTCATCATCATCATAATAATAATAACTTATCATCGTTATCATAATAACAAGTCATACTCATGATCATCATCATATATAGTCATCTAACAACTTCTACTCGTTATCATAATAACAAGTCATACTCATCATCATCATAGCCATAACCAACCCTAGTTAATTGTTCTTAGTACATGATCATGAGTATTAGCTAGGACCTGCTACCCCTCTCTAAGGTAAAATAGCATAAAACAACTTAGCCCCTGACTCTCCATTATGAAGAATGGAGATTATCCTGTCTAGGGCTTCGCACAATGTTGCTTTCAGGTAGCTCCCTACGATCATTCATGACTTTTTTCCATTCTTTCATTGTGAGGTCTTCATCTGTTCGAGAAATCTTGTATGAATAGCGGTGACCCGTAGGCGGACTTGGCCGTAAGCTAACAACATCCATGTGACCTTTCGTATGCATCAGATGTGGCACACAATACTTCGGGATTTTCTGTTGAAGAGCATAATAGTAATGTAGTTAGCAATGTAGTTTAGCTTTAGAAGAATGTATGCAAAAGACGCACTCGTGTCATAATAATAAAAAATCTTACCATGCCATTTCCATGGATGTTGTCATGGTTCAACACGTGGACTAGTGACACGTATTGACCATAATGTGGAGGAGTTTCATAATTCCTATTGAAAGTCTCAACATCAATAATAAAAGAGATAAGATGATCTTTCTCCTCGTAAGTTAGTTCACAACCATCAGTGTAGTAGGTTTTGTCTACTACTTTTCAAACATTTTTTGAAGAATGGAAATAAGCTACCAATGGAAATATATAAGTTGTCAACTATTTTTATAAAAAATAATATAAATTACTTAATAAATATATTATAGAAACTCACATAGAGGTAGAAGTGGAAGCGCATGAATATCGACCCAAATGTCTATATTAGCTTCGTCGATATTATCTTCGTCGACATTATCTTCGTCAATGTCATCTTCAGGATCACCCAGATCGAAGGTGACATGCATACCCTCCGGAAAACCATACGCCTTGCATAGCGCTGCCCAATTCGAGCAACCAAAATAGGAGTAGGTCACCGCATTGTATAGCTTTACGTCAAAAGCATAACTATGATTGGTCCTGAGGTTAACTCTCTTTATCTCCATATTCTCATGATCTTCAAAATCCAGCTTCCCCAAGACATAACATCTTGCATGGCAGGGGATGCACTAGTCGAATTGTAGAAAATGGAAATTACACGTTGAAAAAGTAGAAGTCATGCTTAATTATGAAAAAAATACTTGTTGTCGTTGCGTACCGTATAAACATCGAAGGTCTTGTCGAGCTTAATACTGAAGCGCCGACCGTCTTCCAGGTGAGGCTTGTCGCACAGAGCCCGATCGTCGCCGCAGTACTCGCACTCAAGGATCCTATCGTCATCAGACATTTCCTATGTTCATAATTCAAATATTAAACTTCTAAAATTCAATATATGTATTACAAAAACTAAATTGGATCATTATTATCCATCATGGGTTGACTATCGGTCTGTCTTTTCTTGAAATTTTCAGCTCACATGGTGTATATATTCGACCGTAGGTGATGGTCACTCCTCCCTTCGTCCCCGAGTGCATTACACCAAAATGTCTAGCACACGGGAACGAAGGAGAAGCGACCCCCACGACAACAGTCGGGATTCTACCTCTCTGGCATTTTGCAATCGTCGGTGATGGAAGCTACTACTTTCATTCGAAAGTGCATTACACCAAAATGTCTAGCACCTTCGAAAGAAGAAGAAGCTCCCCTCACAACAACAGTCGGGATTCTTCTTCTCTCATATATGGTGGACACTCTCCGTCACTGATTTTTCGACCGCCGATGATGGACGCTACTCCTCCTTCCCCTAGTGCATAACAATCGTCTAGCACAAGGAGAAGGAGAAGCGACCCTCACGACAACAGTCGGCATTTTTCTTCTCTCATATATGGTGGAGACTCTCCCTCACTGATTTTTTGACTGTCATGTATGGAACCCCGATAGACTTCAAGTCAACCCAAAAAGTCATTTAATTATCTTTCTAGCAAATCCGGGGCAGCCGATATTTCCTACGTATTGTAGCACAAGTCATGCCAAAATTCACGGAAAAATCCGGCATGACCTTTGCTAAAAACGACATATCGAGCGCCTGAAATTTGCTGGAATGGAAATTAATCAACACTCCGGTAAAACATAGGCCACTCGGAGGTGTTCCCTGCAAACATAGGCCACTTGGGCAAGCACTAGTAGTACACAACACTGTTGGGGAACGTAGCAATAATTCAAAATTTTCCTACGTGTCACAAGATCAAAGATGCTAGCAACGAGAGAGAGGGAGTGCATCTTCATACCCTTGAAGATCGCTAAGCGGAAGCGTTACAAGAACGCGGTTGATGGAGTCGTACTCGCAACGATTCAAATCGCGGAAGTTCCGATCTAGCGCCGAACGGACGGCGCCTCCTCGTTCAACACACGTACAGCCCGGGGACGTCTCCTCCTTCTTGATCCAGCAAGGGGAGAGGAGAAGTTGAGGGAGAACTCCAGCAGCACGACGGTGTGGTGGCAATGGAGCTCGTGGTTCTCCGGCAGAGCTTCGCTAAGCACTACGGAGGAGGAGGAGGAGGTCTATGAGGAGGGAGGGCTGCACCAGGGAAGAGGTGCGGCTGCCCTCCCACCCCTCCACTATATATAGGGGCAAGGGGAGAGGGGGAGGCGCCCTAGGGTTTCCCCTAGGGGGCGGCGGCCAAGCAGATTGGATCTCCCTAGGGAAAATCCTAGGGAGACTTGCCCCCCAAGCCAAGCAGGTGGAGGCTTGCCTCCCAAGCCAGGTGGAGGCGCCCCACCTCCCCAAGTAACGTGGGAAAGGGTGTGGGGGGCGCACCACCCCTTAGTGGGCTGGTTTGCCCCTTCCCCTTTGGCCCATGAGGCCCTCCAACACTTGCCGGGGCTCCCGAAACACCTTTCGGTCATGCTGGCCATAGCCTGGTACCCCCGGAACACTTCCGGACTCCAATACCCTTCGTCCAATATATCGATCTTCACCGCCGGACCATTCCGGAACTCCTCGTGATGTCCGGGATCTCATCCGGGACTCCGAACAACCTTCGGTAACCACATACTATTTCCCATAACAACTCTAGCGTCACCGAACCTTAAGTGTGTAGACCCTACGGGTTCGGGAACCATGCAGACATGACCGAGACACCTCTCCGGCCAATAACCAATAGCGGGATCTGGATACCCATATTGGCTCCCACATGTTCCACGATGATCTCATCGGATGAACCACGATGTCGGGGATTCAATCAATCCCGTATACAATTCCCTTTGTCTATCGGTATGTTACTTGCCCGAGATTCGATCGTCGGTATCCCAATACCTCGTTCAATCTCGTTACCGGCAAGTCTCTTTACTCGTTCCGTAACGCATGATCCCGTGGCTAACTCCTTAGTCACATTGAGCTCATTATGATGATGCATTACCGAGTGGGCCCAGAGATACCTCTCCGTCATACGGAGTGACAAATCCCAGTCTCGATTCGTGCCAACCCAACAGACACTTTCGGAGATACCTGTAGTGCACCTTTATAGCCACCCAGTTACGTTGTGACGTTTGGTACACCCAAAGCATTCCTACGGTATCCGGGAGTTGCACAATCTCATGGTCTAAGGAAACGATACTTGACATTAGAAAAGCTCTTAGCAAACGAACTACACGATCTTGTGCTATGCTTAGGATTGGGTCTTGTCCATCACATCATTCTCCTAATGATGTGATCCCGTTATCAATGACATCCAATGTCCATGGTCAGGAAACCATAACCATCTATTGATCAACGAGCTAGTCAACTAGAGGCTTACTAGGGACATGTTGTGGTCTATGTATTCACACATGTATTACGGTTTCCAGTTAATACAATTATAGCATGAACAATAGACAATTATCATGAACAAGGAAATACAATAATAACCATTTTATTATTGCCTCTAGGGCATATTTCCAACAGTCTCCCACTTGCACTAGAGTCAATAATCTAGTTCACATCACTATGTGATTGTAATGAATCCAACACCCATGGGGTTTGTTCATATCTCGCTTGTGAGAGAGGTTACTAGTCAACGGGTCTGAACCTTTCAGATCCGTGTGTGCTTTACAAATCTCTATGTCATCTTGTAGATGCAGCTACCACGTGCTACTTGGAGCTATTCCAAATAACTGCTCTACTATACGAATCCGGTTTACTACTCAGAGTCATCCGGATTAGTGTCAAAGTTTGCATCGACGTAACCCTTTACGACGAACTCTTTTACCACCTCCATAATCGAGAAAATTCCTTAGTCCACTAGATACTAAGGATAAGTTCGACCGCTGTCATGTGATCCATTCCTGGATCACTATTGTACCCCTTGACTAACTCATGGCAAGGCACACTTCAGGTGCGGTACACAGCATAGCATACTGTAGAGCCTACGTCTAAAGCATAGGGGACGACCTTCGTCCTTTCTCTCTCTTCTGCCGTGGTCAGGTCTTGAGTCTTACTCAATACTCACACCTTGTAACACAGCCAAGAACTCCTTCTTTGCTGATCTATTTTGAACTCCTTCAAAATCTTGTCACGGTATGTATTCATTTGAAAGTACTATTAAGCGTTTTTGATCTATCCTTATAGATCTTGATGCTCAATGTTCAAGTAGCTTAATCCAGGTTTTCCATTGAAAAACACTTTTCAAATAACCCTGTATGCTTTCCAGAAATTCTACATCATTTCTGATCAACAATATGTTAACAACATATACTCATCAAAAATTCTATAGTGCTCCCACTCACTTCTTTGGAAATACAAGTTTCTCATAAACTTTGTATAAACCCAAAATCTTTGATCATCTCATCAAAGCGTACATTCCAACTCCGAGATGCTTACTCCAGTCCTTAGAAGGATTGCTGGAGCTTTGCATACTTGTTAGCATATTTCAGGATTGACAAAACCTTCTGGTTGTATCATAACCTTCCTCAAGAAAATCGTCGAGGAAACAATGTTTTGACATCCCATCTGCAAGATTTCATAAATAATGTAGTAACTGCTAATATAATTCCAACAGACTCTTAGCATCGCTACGAGTGAGAAAGTCTCATCGTAGTCAACTCCTTGAACTTGTCGGAAAACATCTTAACGACAAGTCGAGCTTTCTTAATGGTGACACTTACCATCATTGTCCGTCTTCCTTTTAAAATCCATCTGCACCCAACAGCCTTACGACCATCAAGTAGTTCTTCCAAAGTCTATACTTTGTTTTTATATATGGATCCTCTCTCGGATTTTATGGCCTCGAGCCATTCGTCGGAATCCGGGCCCACCATCACTTCTCCATAGCTCGTAGGTTCATTGTTGTCTAGCAACATGACTTCCAAGACAGGATTATGTACCACTCTGAAGTAGTACGCATCCTTGTCGACCTACGAGGTTTGGTAGTGACTTGATCCGAAGTTTCATGATCACTATCATAAGCTTCCACTTCAATTGGTGTAGGTGCCACAGGAACAACTTCCTGTGCCCTGCTACACACTAGTTGAAGTCATGGTTCAATAACCTCATCAAGTCTCCACCATCCTCCCACTCAATTCTTTCGAGAGAAACTTTTCCTCGAGAAAGGACCTGTTTCTAGAAACAATCACTTTGCTTCCGGATCTGAAATAGGAGGTATACCCAACTGTTTTGGGTATTCTATGAAGATGCATTTATCCGCTTTGGGTTCGAGCTTATCAGCCTGAAACTTTTCACATAAGCGTCGCAGCCCCAAACTTTTAAGAAACGACAGCTTAGGTTTCTCTAAACCATAGTTCATACGGTGTCGTCTCAACGGAATTGCGTGGTGCCCTATTTAAAGTGAATGCGGTTGTCTCTAATGCCTAACCCATAAACGATAGTGGTAATTCGATAAGAGACATCATGGTATGCACCATATCCAATAGGGTGCAGTTATGATGTTCGGACACACCATCACACTATGGTGTTCCAGGCGGTATTAGTTGTGAAACAATTTCCACAATGTCTTAATTGTGTGCCAAACTCGTAACTCAGATATTCATCTCTATGATCATATCATAGACATTTTATCCTCTTGTCACGACGATCTTCAACTTCACTCTGAAATTACTTGAACCTTTCAATAATTCAGACTTGTGTTTCATCAAGTAAATATACTCAGCATCTACTCAAATCATCTGTGAAGTAAGAACATAACGATATCCACTGCATGCCTCAGCACTCATTGGACTGCACACATCAAAATGTATTACTTCCAACAAGTTGCTTTCTTGTTCCATCTTACTGAAAACGAGGCCTTTCAGTCATCTTGCCCATGTGGTATGATTTGCATGTCTCAAGTGATTCAAAATCAAGTGAGTCCAAACGATCCATCTGTATGGAGTTTCTTCATGCATATATACCAATAGACATGGTTCGCATGTCTCAATCTTTTCAAAAACGAGTGAGTCCAAAGATCCATCTACATGGAGCTTCTTCATGCGTTCTATACCAATATGACTCAAATGGCAGTGCCACAAGTATGTGGTACTATCATTACTATTTTATATCTTTTGGCACGAACATGTGTATCACTACGATCGAGATTCAATAAACCATTTATTTTAGGTGCAAGACCATTGAAGGTATTATTCAAATAAAAGAGTAACCATTATTCTTCTTAAATGAACATCATAATCCAATCATGTCTATGCTCAACGTAAACACCAAATAACAATTATTTAGGTTTAACACCAATCTCGATGGTAGAGGGAGCATGCGATGCTTGATCACATCAACCTTGGAAACACTTCCAACACATATCGTCATCTCACTTTTAGCTAGTCTCCGTTTATTCCGCAGCTTTTATTTCGAGTTACTAACACTTAGCAACCGAACCGGTATCTAATACCCTGGTGCTACTAGGAGTACTAGTAAAGTACACATTAATATAATGTATATCCAATATACTTCTGTCGACCTTACCAGCCTTCTCATCTACGAAGTATCTAGGGTAGTTCTGCTTCAGTGACCGTTCCCCTCATCTCAGAAGCACTTAGTCTCGGGTTTGGGTTCAACCTTGGCTTTCTTCACTAGAGCTGCAACTGATTTGCCGTTTCATGAAGTATCCCTTGTTGCCCGTGCCCTTCTTGAAACTAGTGGTTTTACTAACCATCAACAATTGATGCTCCTACTTGATTTCTACTTTCGCGGTGTCAAACATCGCGAATTGCTCAAGGATCATCATGTCTATCCCTGATATGTTATAGTTCATCACGAAGCTCTAATAGCTTGGTGGCAGTGACTATGGAGAACCATCACTATCTTATCTGGAAGATTAACTCCCACTCGATTCAAGCGATTGTAGTACTCAGACAATCTGAGCACATGCTCAACGATTGAGCTTTTCTCCCTTAGTTTGCAGGCTTAAGAAACTTGTCAGAGGTCTCATACCTCTTGACGTGGGCACTAGTCTGAAATCCCAATTTCAGTCTTTGGAACATCTCATATGTTCTGCGACGTTTCAAAACGTCTTTGGTGCCACAATTTTAAACCGTTAGCATTACACACTGAACTATCACGTAGTCATCAAAACGTGTATGTCAGATGTTCGCAACATCTACAGACGACGCTCGAGGTTCAGCACACCGAGCGGTGCATTAAGGACATAAGCCTTCTGTGCAGCAATGAGGACAATCCTCAGTTTACGGACCCAGTCCGCATAATTGCTACTATCAACTTTCAACTAAATTTTCTCTAGGAACATATCTTAGTAGAACTAAAGCGTAAGCTACGACATAATTTGCAAAGACCTTTTGACTATGTTCATGATAATTAAGTTCATCTAATCAATTATTTAATGAACTCCCACTCAGATAGACATCCCTCTAGTCATCTAAGTGATACATGATCCGAGTCAACTAGGCCGTGTCCGATCATCACGTGAGACGGACTAGTCATCATCGGTGAACATCTCCATGTTGATCGTATCTACTATACGACTCATGTTCGACCTTTCGGTCTCTTGTGTTCCGAGGCCATGTCTGTACATGCTAGGCTCGTCAAGTCAACCTAAGTGTTTCGCATGTGTAAATCTGGCTTACACCCGTTGTATGCGAACGTTAGAATCTATCACACCCGATCATCACGTGGTGCTTCGAAACAACGAACCTTCGCAACGGTGCACAGTTAGGGGGAACACATCTCTTGAAATTTTAGTGAGGGATCATCTTATTTATGCTACCGTCGTTCTAAGCAAATAAGATGTAAACATGACAAACATCACATGCAAATCATAAAGTGACATGATATGGCCAATATCATCTTGCGCCTTTTGATCTCCATCTTCGAGGCGCGGCATGATCACCTTCGTCACCGGCATGACACCATGATCTCCATCATCGTGTCTTCATGAAGTTGTCTCGCCAACTATTACTTCTACTACTATGGCTAACGGTTAGCAATAAAGTAAAGTAATTACATGGCGTTTTTCATTGACACGCAGGTCATACAATAAATTAAGACAACTCCTATGGCTCCTGCCGGTTGTCATACTCATCGACATGCAAGTCGTGATTCCTATTACAAGAACATGATCAATCTCATACATCACATATATATAATTCATCACATCCTTTTGGCCATATCACATCACATAGCATACCCTGCAAAAACAAGTTAGACGTCCTCTAATTGTTGTTGCATGTTTTACGTGGCTGCTATGGGTTTCTAGCAAGAACGTTTCTTACCTACGCAAAAGCCACAACGGTGATATGCCAATTGCTATTTACCCTTCATAAGGACCCTCTTCATCGAATCCGATCCGACTAAAGTGGGAGAGACAGACACCCGCTAGCCACCTTATGCATCAAGTGCATGTCAGTCGGTGGAACCTGTCTCACGTAAGTGTACGTGTAAGGTCGGTCCGGGCCGCTTCATCCCACAATGCCGCCGAATCAAGATAAGACTAGTAACGGTAAGCAAATTGAACAAATCATCGCCCACAACTACTTTGTGTTCTACTCGTGCATAGAATCTACGCATAGACCTAGCTCATGATGCCACTGTTGGGGAACGTAGCAATAATTCAAAATTTTCCTACGTGTCACCAAGATCAATCTAGGAGATGCTAGCAACGAGAGAGAGGGAGTGCATCTTCATACCCTTGAAGATCGCTAAGCGGAAGCGTTACAAGAACGCGGTTGATGGAGTCGTACTCGCAGCGATTCAAATCGCGGAAGATCCGATCTAGCGCCGAACGGACGGCGCCTCCGCGTTCAACACACGTACAGCCCGGGGACGTCTCCTCCTTCTTGATCCAGCAAGGGGAGAGGAGAAGTTGAGGGAGAACTCCAGCAGCACGACGGCGTGGTGGCAATGGAGCTCGTGGTTCTCCGGCAGAGCTTCGCTAAGCACTACGGAGGAGGAGGAGGTGTATGAGGAGGGAGGGCTGCGCCAGGGAAGAGGTGCGGCTGCCCTCCCACCCCTCCACTATATATAGGGGCAAGGGGAGAGGGGGAGGCGCCCTAGGGTTTCCCCTAGGGGGCGGCGGCCAAGCAGATTGGATCTCCCTAGGGAAAATCCTAGGGAGACTTGCCCCCCAAGCCAAGCAGGTGGAGGCTTGCCTCCCAAGCCAGGTGGAGGCGCCCCACCTCCCCAAGTAACGTGGGAAAGGGTGTGGGGGGCGCACCACCCCTTAGTGGGCTGGTTTGCCCCTTCCCCTTTGGCCCATGAGGCCCTCCAACACTTGCCGGGGCTCCCGAAACACCTTTCGGTCATGCTGGCCATAGCCTGGTACCCCCGGAACACTTCCGGACTCCAATACCCTTCGTCCAATATATCGATCTTCACCGCCGGACCATTCCGGAACTCCTCGTGATGTCCGGGATCTCATCCGGGACTCCGAACAACCTTCGGTAACCACATACTATTTCCCATAACAACTCTAGCGTCACCGAACCTTAAGTGTGTAGACCCTACGGGTTCGGGAACCATGCAGACATGACCGAGACACCTCTCCGGCCAATAACCAATAGCGGGATCTGGATACCCATATTGGCTCCCACATGTTCCACGATGATCTCATCGGATGAACCACGATGTCGGGGATTCAATCAATCCCGTATACAATTCCCTTTGTCTATCGGTATGTTACTTGCCCGAGATTCGATCGTCGGTATCCCAATACCTCGTTCAATCTCGTTACCGGCAAGTCTCTTTACTCGTTCCGTAACGCATGATCCCGTGGCTAACTCCTTAGTCACATTGAGCTCATTATGATGATGCATTACCGAGTGGGCCCAGAGATACCTCTCCGTCATACGGAGTGACAAATCCCAGTCTCGATTCGTGCCAACCCAACAGACACTTTCGGAGATACCTGTAGTGCACCTTTATAGCCACCCAGTTACGTTGTGACGTTTGGTACACCCAAAGCATTCCTACGGTATCCGGGAGTTGCACAATCTCATGGTCTAAGGAAACGATACTTGACATTAGAAAAGCTCTTAGCAAACGAACTACACGATCTTGTGCTATGCTTAGGATTGGGTCTTGTCCATCACATCATTCTCCTAATGATGTGATCCCGTTATCAATGACATCCAATGTCCATGGTTAGGAAACCATAACCATCTATTGATCAACGAGCTAGTCAACTAGAGGCTTACTAGGGACATGTTGTGATCTATGTATTCACACAGGTATTATGGTTTCCAGTTAATACAATTATAGCATGAACAATAGACAATTATCATGAACAAGGAAATACAATAATAACCATTTTATTATTGCCTCTAGGGCATATTTCCAACAAACACTACATATCACATGTCTAAATCTCCATCATATTTGAGCAACACTAGTACACAACACTAGATATACATGTTTACTCACTATAGGCGATGGCTGTCGAGGATGCGGGTGTCGTCGGTGATCTTCTGAGCATCGTCGACCGGCTCGTCGGTGATATGCCCTGCGCCACATATGACCATAAACATATGAGCATTTGTATAGAAAATTTCAAACTTGGTAGCATTTCATATCATTTCATTTTTTTTGCGAAACCATTTCATATCATTTCATTTTTTGCGAAACCATTTCATATCATTAGGTCTCTCTTTCTCTCTCTCTCTCTCTCTCTCTCTCTCAAAATTCAGTAGGCATCAACTACATCCAAACCTATGAACAAAATTAGTAAACTTTTGAAACTTTCTATACCTAATTTTTTTATAACGAGACTACTAACATTTTCTATAACAACTACTAACATATGGCCGGTCATGTACCCTGCGCCATATTTCTATTCTATTCAAAATACCTACATTTACTAAAAAAAATCTACTCTATTCAAAGACCTACATTGAAAATATTCTGTTCAAAAGACCTACATTTACTAATTTTCTATTCTATTCAAAAGACCTACATTTACTTAAAAAAAATGGGACAATTACACTTTTGCCCTTAGTTGTGCCAGCCCGTGGGTTTTGCCCTTAATTTTCGGCTCTGCTCAGTTTTGCCCTTAGATTTGTCTCGGATGTCGTTTGAATGTCCTTTGACCAATACTTTGAAAATTCATAACAAATTCGTATGAACTCATAAAAATGCAAATAAGATATCAAAATATTCAGAAAACATTACCTTTATGCGCATGCCGTTTGCATTCAGGAAAATGGTATTGTTCAAACGACCAAAGGTTATCAATGTTACTAACATTATTAAAAATAAAAAGGTATAAACAATATTGTTTCCATGAATAAAAATTACACGCGAATATAGGTGATGTCTTCTGAACATTCTGATATCTTATTTGCATTTTTGTGAATTCATATCAACTTGTTTTGAAGTTTCAAAATAATGATCAAAGTCGCTTGAAAATTCATAACAAGGTTTTATTAACTCAGAAAAAGGCAAACAAGATATTAGGATGTCCAGGAAACATCACCTACATTTGCATGTAGTTTTTATTCATGAAAAAAGTTTTTTTATACCTTTTCATTTTTAATAGTGTTAATAAAATTAATAACCTTGGGTAGTTTAAACATTACTTTTTTCCTTAATGCAAATGGCATGCACATAAATGTAATGTCTTACTAAACGTCTTGATATCTTATTTTCATTTTTATGAGTTCATATGAATTTGTTACGAATTTTTAAAGTATTGGTCAAAAAGTCAAAGGGCAGTCGGGCGACCTCATGGACAAATCTAAGGGAAAAACTGAGCAGAGCCGAAAAGTAAGGGCAAAACCCGTGGGGTGGTTCTAACTAAGGGCAAAAATGCATTTTTCCCAAAAAAATTACTCTATTCAAAAGACCTACATTGAAAATTTTCTATTCCATGCAAATAATCTACATTCTATTGTATTGAAAAAACATTAAAAAACTACATTATACAAGAACAGAGTGAGGAGAGATTGAGGGAGGGAGGAGGGAGGGAGGAGGGGGAGGAGGAGGGAGGAGGGGGAGGAGGGCGGTGGGCCGGTGGAGGGCGCGGCCGGAGGAGGAGGGAGGAGGGCGGTGGGAGGAGGAGGAGGCAGGAGCGTTGCGGCATACCGAGGAAGGACGGCGGCGGCAATGCGGCGGCGACGGAGGCATAGTGAGGCAACGAGGAGTGAGGTGAGGAAGAAGGTCGGGCACGGGGAGGGAATTTGATAAGGCACCCATAGCAATAGCGCTGGTCCAGGGTCCGCGCTACTGCTAAGCCCAATAGCAGTAGCGTGTGTAAGAAACCCGCGCTGCTGCTAATCGGGGCCCACCTGCTGGCACCGTGCACAAATAGCGGTAGCGGTGGGCCTCCGACACACGCTACTGCTAGGGGATCAGTAGTAGTGCTGGTTTAGGCTAACCGCTACTACTATGTACAGCCTTGTTCGGTGGCGATGGGGCCACTTAGCAGTAGCGGTGCCCCGCCGTCCAGCGCTACTGCTGCTTTCCTACTTGTAGCGCTGGTTGGTACCCACCGCTACTGCTAATTAGCAGTAGCGCTGCTCTCTTTTCCCGCGCTACTGCTAAGATTCTATCTATAAGCTTTCTTCTAGTAGTGCTAGTGATTTATCATATGTAACTATTTGCTTCACTTTGTTCTGATCTGTTATAAGATCTATCTTCAAACCAATCAGTGAATCAAGGTAGCTCATTAGAAACCTCTTTGATGCTTCCATTAATGGCGGAGGTTTATTGTGGATCACCTCATTGTGAATGAAAGTCAAAGTCATTTACATGATTTTACACGATGATGACTTTCATCATGTAAATTAGTCATGTGATCATCATGCTTGTGTAATTAGTTCCCTAAGACTAACATGTATTATTTGTGATGAACAGAATTAAAAAAAAAAGAATGATATGAAGCTGCCCTTTCAAAAGAAATGAAATAGATCTGATGTCTCTCAGTCTCTCACCGACAATGTACTAGTAATTATATAGTCTCTCCATTCACAAATATTGTATAAGATGTTTTGAATTTCAATATGAACTACATACAGACTAAAATAAGTTAATAAACACACTAAAACGTGTCTATATGCATCCGATTCAAAATATAGTTAAAACATCTTAAATTTGTGAACGAAGGAAGTACAATGCATATTCTCGGAAATCATATCTTCCAGAAGTTCTAAACTTCAACAACAGCTAGGCCTTGAAGATAGCTACAAATCATATAGCTCGTCAATTTCTGGAAAAGGCAAGCTACATAAAATTTCTACGTGCTAAATTGTTATCAAATAATGGTATAGTACTATATAACTTTGCAGTTTATTTCACACATGATCAATGTAACCCCGCAAAAATCAGGAAATAACTAAATCTAGCAGCATTAATTTAATTGAAAACAAATTCAATCTAGTGTAATGGCAGTTGTATCATCCTCCTGGCCTCCTCCTCCTAGCATGATGTGTGACAACGGCGAGCATCCATGGATGTCGTTTCGGCCGCTGCACTGAGCGCCGGACCAGGTAACCCATGGCGGCCGTCAGTCCTATTGCGTAGAGGACAATGCTCCTATCAGTCAGCCATAATAAACCTTGTTTGGAATCGACGCTGGGTTGGGAAAGCAGAAGTAGCAATGATCACGGCCGTGTAATTGACAGGAGTCGACATAGCGTGCAGAGGTCCCAGGTTTGGAGCCAAGGGAACTAAACATTCAAAGTAGACTAAAGAATTAAGTCAGATGGTGAGGAGGGACTGACAGCATCTGGAAGAGGGTATGCACAGGACAGGGTTTGCTACCGTATCCACAGAACTAGAGAGTAAGCCCGCGCTTTATTGCGCTGTTCTCCGATTTTCGAATTAATTATTCTTGTCTACCAAGGGTTATTATTACAATTCCTACTCCGCGAATACCGTGGAGGGGGTCGAGCAAATGCAGACTCTCAAGGGTGCTATTGGAACGGTCATGTAGGACATCCGTCTGGTTTTGGGTAGGTTTCGTTCAGGGATTTTTCTCTCTACCTTTCTCTCCATTTGCACTTTTCTTTTCCTGTTTCTTTTTATATTTATTTTTAATTTTTAAATTCATTATATTTTTTGAAATTATGGAATATACTATGAATTCACGAACATCTTTTTAATACATGAGTACTTTTAAATCCAAGAAAAGAAATAAATTAACAAACATTTTCTATTAAAACATGAAGTTTTTTTAAAAGAAAATTGACCATGTTAAAAAAATCATGAACATATTTGAAATCATGATTTTTTAAAGTTCATGAACATATTTAAAACTCTTCAACCTTTCTTAGAATTCTTGAATATTTTTCTTATTCATGAACCCCGTTCAAATTTATAAACATTTACGAATTTTTGTTTAAATTTGTGAACATTTTTTGAAACTCACAAAAAATAATATTTTTTAAATAAAAATGTTTTATTAAAAAACCGGTTGAAGTACAAAAATTGGCTGAAAAAATCAACGGGAAAAGTGACCAACACAATCCGCATATACTGCTACACGGGCCGCAGACCTGCGCATTTGCTAACAATCCTTTCTATTCTTAAAATTTTCCCAAAGAAATTTATTCTTAAAAGATTGAAAAGTATTTTAATAGAAAATTCGACTGCTAAACGGACTGAGGAAAAATTGCCAACGTAATACACACATAGGGCTACATAGGTTGTGGCAGTGTCGGTTCCAATATTGTCATGCGGGATCCACAACCTGACCAGAGCCGTAAATAGGGGCTGAGCTAGTATTGGGCATAGGGGTGCCTGATACAGATTCGACAAAAAGAAACATAACATAGCAAATTTATTGAGCGATTTGATATTTCAATATGGTTCTTGTTGTTTGCTCGAACCAACTCCGTGCTGAAATCAACGAAGTGGCTGGCTTTTTTTCCGCATTCTGGGACAAGAAATTCCCTGCCAAATGAATATTTTGTTTTTCCTCATCACGACTATACACAAACCCAACCACAATCAATGAGAAAATCAAATCCAAATGTTAGTATCTGGTGTTGTGTCTAATTTTCAGTATCAACTACCACAAATGCCCGTGCGTGAAAAAAATAGAACACTACGACATGACGGGCATATTTGCGACCGCATAGACATGTGTATATCATCCATGACATAATCATCACATAAGCAGACATAACTGGTATCTTTTCCAAAAATAATAGCGCACACCCTTATCCTAATAAGCATGGCTCAAGGACCCTCTCCACTCAATTTCAACATGCCGCTTATCCCCAAACGATGGCTTACGGATGTTAAATAACAACTATGATAAAATTATTTATAGACCTGTATTTACAACCCATCACACATCAAAATGATATAGGAAGATATAAAAAACATCCTTTGGAAAATATTTTCTAGATTATTATGCTGTTTAGAATTATTATTAAAGAGTTTATAAAATAAGTAAAATTGAATTAGCAAGTTGGATGGAAATTGTACACTGTAATTTCATGTCCAACAGTCCAACTTAGACGGCTCCATCAAATATATATATGTAGTGTCCAAACAAATCATACACTGTAATTTGAAGTACAGATTAGATTGATGCATCAAATATAATGTACATCTAAAGTCTGAATTGTTCTCCTTCTAAGATATCCATGAACATTTAGTAGACATTTTAGTTCCATTGCCCACGACCAATTGCCAATCATGAACCCTAAGAAACGGGATCAAGGAGTCAATATTGAACGTCAAATCGACAGATGAAACATTACGGTACATACATGTAGTTCTGGGGACCTGTACCTCTCCCTAGTGCACTGCAGCGTCACATGAAGCCACCCAGCAGCCAACAAACCAGATTGATCTGTCAAAAGTAGATTCCAGACGAATCAGCATCACCTGTAAATCAAACAGGGGTTTCTTCCATAGAGTGTATATGTCACAGCACCGCAACAGTACACACTCCCCAATGTTTGCAGCAGAATCCCGTGCATCCATATTTTGCGGAGGCTAGTCGTCGATGGCATCCAGTGCATGGCCACGTCGGGCAAGTGTTCCGACGACCACGCAACAGCAACATCCTTTTCTCCTTCCGTCACTTATCTTGGGCACCATCATCGGTGGACGGTGAGAAGGACCAACACATTCACGGCTTAGCTGCAGAACTTGAGGTCATGGCCAAAAGCGCTTGCAGGGAACCGGCAGAGCACGCATATTATAGACCTGGGAACACAAAATCCATAACTTAGTTCTTATAGCATGTAAAATATCTTTGCTTGGTTGTAGCTTTGACCAAATCACCAGAAGAATGGGCACCAGGTTGCAGCGTGAGTGCAGATTAGCATTTATTTTAAGTGCTATTATGCTGGCCTTTGAAGGTATGGTTTGTTCGGATTTCAGTGTGAGAATTCTACAAAAAAACTATCTTAAATACCATTGTTATCCCTAAAAAAAATCTCAGTCTAATGAAAAGCTATGCATCTAGGAACATGCAGCGTCCCTTCTGAATAATCATTAGATCACTAAACTGTTAACAGAAGGATGTAAGTGCACAGAGAGGACATGATCAGCAATGGAAAAAGCAAATTTGCAGATAGTAAATAACCTTCTATAGTTAGACTATATACACTAAGAGAATCTGGAACAAAACGATTCACAAAATGTACAAAAACTTAACTCTACAGCCTCCAGTGCAGCCTATACAAAACTTAAAATCCCTATGTTCTCTTCGTGAAAATGCCTGTGCGTTGTAGTAGTCCGTGAAGGAAAAGAATATGTTCTGCACTCTGTCAGCTTCCTGCAGAAGTACGAGGAAGAGATGGGCGATGCGATGGAAAAGATGAGTTCAGAGAAGGGAAAGGAACAACTGACCACCTATACAGTGGACTCCGCCCGAACAGGGCTCGGCGTAGTTGAACACTGACGCAAGTTTTTAGCAGATCAGTGGCTGGGATGGGCGGGGGCTGTAGCCAGGGATTACAGAGGCTAAGTGTATCTGTCGACATACTATCAGTTACCAGTTTCCGATAATGTGGAGGAAGCTGAAGCCCGGGCAGCCCTGGTTCGGCTGCATGCTCTGGCAAAAGTTTTTAGAGGACCCGTGGAGCTTGAGATGGATTGCAAAACGGTGACTGAATATCTAAACTCGGATGTGCCCACTCTTGCTCCCTGCTATGGAGTGATCCAAGATATAAAGGCGGCCCTATCTTGCTTTCCTTCATTCAAAGTTGTATTTACAGGAAGGAGGAGTCTTGTTAGCTTTAACACCAAACTTGGGAAAGATCTGAAGGATTATGTCATTCAAATAGCAGGTGAGGGAAACACATCAATAATATATAGCAGAAACATATAGATGAACTATAGCTCTATATAGAAACCATTGCTTTCCGACATACAAAATGGTACGTACAAAATGAGATGAGCAAGAAAGCTTGGTACAAATACACAAATGCAGTTTCTGAACTTACTGTAATAATGAACATACAGATTAATAATTAAGTAGGAGGATAGTTGTGCGGTTCGTTTCTGTTCTAAGGGCTAATGCTCATTTCCGGAGGAAAATAATCTCAGATTTCTAACTGAACTATAATCCCATGTAGGTATGGTTGCAGAACAAAGAATATATTAGACATCGATGTAATCCCTTCTTCCTCACAGAACTAAATAAAAGAACACACAGGAGTAAAATTAGAATAACTGAATAAAAGAACACACAGGACTAATTTAAATTATGAATTGGGCAGAAAGTTTTTCATGGTTGCCTAGCAAATGAAAATAGCATCTTATCATATATTGGGTATTCAACAGAATCAAATACATGGTCAGAGTGTTCCTGAGATTGATGGTTTTTTAACTCTGTTCCTTGACAACATGGCCCCTGCTTGCTTACTGATGGATCAGATAGACAACCAAATCCTAAGTTTTGTTTTACTTTCACTTTGCAATTTAATATATGCAGCAGGACACTGTGGTACTACAATTTTCATTAAAGTAGCTACTAAAGGCCCCTAGTCAACATATTAACATCATGGGCAATGTTTCTGAATGCCTGAAACATTACAGTGTGGCAAACAATTCTGAATTATAGTTTCCTGAAACTGACATGTTTCTGTGAACATCTCAAACCTGGTGGATTTACTGTCTAAGATATTTTCAACACGAATTGGTTCATTTTCTTTTATAAATTCAGGTTCAAAACTATCGCTTCTTAAGAGCATTTTCTGTACTTGTTCACTGTCAAATTATTCAGTATATTGTCAACTGAAAATAGGCTGAACATGTGATTGCTACCTGCAGTCAGTTTTCCTTAAGAAAGAAGAAATGATATGGAATTTTGGTCTATTGAGCTTTCTTCTTAATGAAAATGAGGCATCTTTGAGAAAAAAAATTAGCAACAGCATTCATCATCTAGTAGGGATGAATGGCACGGGTACCTTTAATATTCTTACTTGCGGAATTTCTATGCTGATTTCAGTACAGTTTCAGACTTTAGAAAGTATGAACAAGACAAAACTTTAATGTAACGACCCTCACGGATCGAACAGAGGGGAGGAGAGGAAATCAGAGAGGGGATGAGCTTGAGGAAGAAGAAAGGGGGAGGAACCGGAGAAAATAGATAGATGGAGAAATCTGAATATTCAATTACAAGACATGACCCAGTCTCTGTTGTCGCCCACACTTATAGCACTCTCTGGAACAGGCCCCACCTGACATAGACACTAACCTACCAAGGACTTTTCCATGCTCTCTGCCCGTGGGCCCTGATCTTCCTCCTCACGCGGCTGCACCTCTGGTGCCTTGCTGTCCGCATGCTCTCCTGCCTGATCGGGTGGAGAGTAGGGCGTGACATTGTCCCCTCCTTGAGTCGAAGCGCCATTGCCGAGGTCGACGCCCGGAAATCGCTGTTGAAGCACATGGTAGTTCTCCCAGGTTGCACTGGCCGGCGAAAGCGTGCGCCAGTGCACCAGGACTTGAGGAATTGCCGCGTTCCCTTGCTTGACGAGGCGGCGCTCCAGAATCGCCTAAGGAACCAGATCGCCGACAGTGAGGTCCCGTGGAGCGGGCAGTTGATTGAAGACTGGCGAGTAGTCCGCCGTGAAGGGTTTAAGCTGCGAAACATGAAAAACTGGGTGAATTTTACTCTCCTGGGGCAGCTCCAACTTGTACGCAACAGTGCCAATGCGGCTGGTGACTTTGTATGGGCCATAGAATTTGTATGCCAGTTTGGGACAAGGCCGGTTGACCACCGAGGATTGCACATACGGTTGAAGTTTGAGTAGCACTTGATCACCAACACTGAACTCCCTCTCTGTGCGTTTGCGATCAGCCTGATGTTTCATTCTGTGTTGTGCATGCAGTAGGTGTTCTTTTAGCATTTCAGTGAACTGTTGGTGCTCTGCGGCCAGCTCATGCAGTGATGCCGGAGTCGTTGTGTTGAATAGATTAGGCAGGGCACCAAAGTTCGGATCCACTCCATATAAAGCTTTGAACGGCGAGCACCCGATCGCACTGTGATGACTCGAGTTGTACCAGAATTCTGCCATTGGTAACCATCTTTTCCACCGACACGGTGTGTCGTGAACAGCACAACGTAGATAATGCTCAAGACATTGATTCACCCTTTCGCTCTGGCCATCCGTCTGTGGATGGTAGGCGGTAGTGTAAAGAAGCTTGGTGCCGACGAGCGCAAACAGTTCTCTCCAAAATGCACTCGTGAAGATCTTATCCCGGTCAGAAACGATTGATTCTGGAACACCATGCAATTTGACAATGTTGTCGAGGAATGCACGAGCAACCTGAAGAGCTGTGAATGGGTGATGGAGTGGAATGAAGTGTGAATATTTAGTTAATCGATCCACTACCACCAGAATCACATCAGCCCCTTCTGAACGCGGCAACCCTTCAATAAAATCCATCGTTACTTCGCCCCAGGCTCGAACAGGTATCGGCAAGGGTTGTAATGTGCCCGACGGATGTGCATGTTCGTGTTTCGCTTGCTGACAGACACTGCACTGCTTGACAAACTCCTCAACTTGTAGTTTCATGCCAGGCCAAAAGAACAAATTCTTCAGTCGCAAATAAGTTGGACGGATACCTGAATGACCTCCCACCGCAGCTGTATGTAGCTCACTGATCAGTTTAGTTTGTAATGCTGCATTATTCCCAATCCAGAGGCGTCCTTTGTACTTAATCATGCCTCTGTCTAGTCCATGGCCATGAGTGTCTAGGCTGCAAATCGTCAATGCCTGCAAAAGCTCCGTTGCCTTGGCGTCAGTGCGGTAAGAATTGCACACTTCCTGAATCCATGAAGGCTGACACGTTGATGTGGCTGCCCAACACGTGACAAAGAATCTGCGGCCGTGTTATCGATGCCCTTGCGATATTTGAACTTAAACTGAAGACCTCCTAGTTTTGCCATTGCTTTCCGTTGAAGCTCCGAGCCCAGATGTTGTTCCCCTAGTGTACAGAGACTTTTGTGATCCGTTAATATGGTGAATTGACCTCGCTGAAGATATGGTCGCCAACGGTCGATCGCCATCATCACTGCGAGAAACTCTTTTTCATACACCGACAACTTCTTGTTATTGACCCCGAGCGCGCGACTGAGAAACGCAATTGGGTGACCTTGCTGCGAGAGAACAGCCCCGATCCCAGTGTCACAAGCATCCGTCTCTACAGTGAATGGGAGTGAGAAATTTGGTAAAGCGAGCACTGGTGTAGTAGTCATCACTTGTTTCAGTTTCAGGAAGGCCTCAGTGGCTTCAACAGACCAAACAAAACCTTTCTTGCTCAAAAGAGTTGTCAGGGGTTTTGTGATTATACTGTAATTCCTGACAAACTTGCGATAGTATCCCGTCAGGCCCAAAAATGCTCGCAGTTCTGTTTGTGAAGAAGGTTGTGGCCAGTTTTGGATCGCCTCTGTTTTGTCAGATTCTGTTGCAACCCCTTCTGCTGAAATCACATGGCCCAAGTAATTGATGGAAGACTGGGCAAAAGTGCACTTTGAAAATTTGGCATATAACTGATGCTGCCGAAGTGTGGTAAGAACCAGTCTCAAATGTTGCAGGTGCTCATCAAACGACTCACTGTATGTCAAGATGTCATCCAAAAATGCTATGACATACTTCCTGGTACCAGGTGCCAAGACAGAATTCATCAAACACTGAAATGTAGGTGGCCCATTTGTGACACCAAACGGCATTACTCGGAACTGAAAATGGCCGTGATGGGTTTTAAATGCTGTCTTGGCTTCATCCTCTGGGCGCATCCTGATTTGATGATAACCCGATCGTAAGTCCAATTTAGAAAAGAAGCGAGCTCCCGCCAACTCGTCTAGCAGTTCATCAATCACTGGTAAGGGAAACTTATTCTTAATTGTGATATCATTCAGTCGGCGATAATCGACACAGAAACGCCATGTGTCATCCTTCTTCTTGACTAGCAGGACAGGAGCAACAAATGGACTAATACTATTGGTGATCAACCCAGCTTTTAACATTTCAGTCACCTGACGCTCAATCTCGTCCTTCTGAAGAGGAGAATATCGATACGGCCGAACATTGGGAGGAGTGGCGCCGGGTTCCAAGTGTATAGCATGATCAAACGATCTATGTGGTGGTAGTGTGGTAGGTTCCTGAAATACATCAGCAAACTCCTCTAGTAGAGCTTGCAAAGGTAGTGGCAGTGGCTTGGTGTTGTTTGTAACAGAATCTGCAGGCTGGATAACTGCCAAAGCCCAAACCTCATTGCCCTGAATCCACTTCGACAGTTGCTCTGCTCGTATTTCAGTCAGTGTTGGCTCCCCAGGTGCCCGTACCCCTTGCAACTGAATATTTGTCAGGCCATAGCGGAACTCCATGGTCTTCGGTCCCCAATGGCAATTCATGGGGCTGAATTGGGCCAGCCAATCAACTCCAAGGACAGCATCATATGCCCCTAAATCCAACAATCTCATATCAGTGCTGAAAGTATGTCCCTGACACCACCACTTCAATTGAGAGACCTGCTGTGTGGATTTCAGTGTTTCGCCATTAGCCACACGCACTGTCACCGGTTCTGCTTCCTGCACCGTGCAACCGGCTCGCGACGCAAACGTGGAATTCACGAATGTATGCGTGCTGCCAGAATCTACCAACAATAGCATTACCTGGTTGCCAACCAATGCTCGTAGCCTCATGGTACCTGACGATTCTGTTCCTGCTACCGCATGGACTGAAATTTGATAGCAAGCTGCAGCTTCTTCTGGATTGTCATCAAGCAACTCAAGCGCACGGATGGCATCATCAGACAAAAGTTCACCATGATCGCCCACTTCAATGGTTAGGAGCTGACCAACCCTGTTGCATTTATGTTCTCTGGAATACTTGTCACCGCACTTGAAACACAATCCATTGGCGCGTCTGAATTCACGCAGTTGCCGTTCGCGGCCAAAATCATCCGGGCCGCGCTTAGCACCATCGATGCGTGGCTGTACTGGTCCAGGAGCCATTGCAGGCACCGGCGGTGGAGGGATGGCGCGAGTATACACCGGTGGGTGACCCCGCGGCTTGCTGTGTTCAGATTCTTCCTCCTGAATCCGGGCAAGTGCCGCTGCTCTGGAAACGCTCGTCGGCGCGTGCTGGCGCACTCCTGTGCGGACCTCATCCCGGAGACCGATGATAAACTGAGAGACAAAAAATTTCTGATTCAAGGACGGATCCAGCGCAATGAGATGATACATAATAGCCTCAAACGAGAGCCTGTACTCAGCGACAGTAGAAGTCTGCTTGAGGTGATGCAAACGATGCAGCAAGCCGTCAAACTCATCCTGCCCAAATTCAGTCTGCACTGCCTCCATGAATGAAAACCAATCACCCAGACCATGCAGACGCTTGTACGCCTGACACCATAGCGCGGCATGGCCGTCCATATACAACACAGCTGTAGAAACCCAGTGCTCTGGTGGCGTTTGATAGAGCTGAAAATAGGTGTGGCAGAGGTCAAACCAGAGGCGCGGGGCGTCGCCGCTGAACCGGGGAAAATCATGCTTCGGCGGCTTGTGACGGTAGGTGTCGCGCGGGGACCGTGGTGGTGAGGCCTGGCGGTCCGGGTGTGCGTCGCGACGAACAGGCGGCGGTGGTGGCCGTGGTGGAACGTGGAGGAGTGGGGGTCCCTTGTTGACCAACACTGCCGCGGGGTGTGTGGTGGAGGATGAAGGAGCCGTCCGCACCGCCGCCTCCATGGCCTGGGTACGCTTGACCGCATCCAACCCCTCGCCGAAATCGGCCACCTGAGTACTCAGCTGCTGGACTTCGGTCGACAGCGACGAAAATTTCGTCAGTAATTCCTCCAGAGTTTTCTGCACGCCCTCCATGGCTTGGAGCACGAACTTGGTCTGCGCAGACGGAGTCGAAGACGGCGCCGTCGCTGCCGCCCCAAATCAAGCCTACCCCGCTCAGGATTTTGCGTCGGATCGCCGGAGCAACCCAACACCTTTTGCAGTGGATTTTACGGACGGATCGAGGGATTGAGGCGCAGTGGCGGATCGGAACCAGTCTCTGATACCAAGTTGTAACGACCCTCACGGATCGAACAGAGGGGAGGAGAGGAAATCAGAGAGGGGATGAGCTTGAGGAAGAAGAAAGGGGGAGGAACCGGAGAAAATAGATAGATGGAGAAATCTGAATATTCAATTACAAGACATGACCCAGTCTCTGTTGTCGCCCACACTTATAGCACTCTCTGGAACAGGCCCCACCTGACATAGACACTAACCTACCAAGGACTTTTCCATGCTCTCTGCCTGTGGGCCCTGATCTTCCTCCTCACGCGGCTGCACCTCTGGTGCCTTGCTGTCCGCATGCTCTCCTGCCTGATCGGGTGGAGAGTAGGGCGTGACATTTAAATATTTAATGTCTATGACTTTTTTGTTTGACGAAACCAGTGGAAAATATATTCTATATAAGTGGGAACAGGTCCAGAAGGAGGCCCGTAAGAAACTATTTCAGCCAAGCAACCAACCAGACTATGACAGAATTAGAAGAGTCTAAGCAATCACACATGTAACTCCAGGAATCAGAAAGAATAGTTCATTCAGATTCCCTGCCCAATATCATTGAATAACTAATATAACAAGAAAAAAAATAAGCTCCTACTTCAGCAATATAAAGCTAGCATAGTTGGCACCCCAAATTGAAGAATCATTCTGCATCCTGGAAAGGATAATATCAGCAAGTGTTGTGCAGGTCAAATTACCAACCAACAAAACCATGATATGCATCATGTGACAGTAGCATCGTTTAAGGGAAAATGCTCTACCAGGAGATTGAGAGCATACATGCTGATGACCACATCGCTTTGACAGGTATCCATTGGAATCTCAGGTGCATCGTATAGTGTTGTATTATCGAGTTCCACCATGTGGTCAGCTGTAAGCTTGCTGATGAAAACAACCTGGGAGTTTTGAAGTGCTGCTGTAGATTCCTCACAAAGGTCAAACCAAGTTACCAAAAGGATCAAAGTAATTCAAGACATGTGAACTAAACCAAGAGGCGGCAGGGAAGAACATGTATGTGTGTACCTGCGGATGATCGTCAAGATTAGGTCGGACGAAGGGTGTCCTCACACAAATACATGTTTGATGAGACACCGGCATCCTCATACATCTCTCTTGTTTAAGTTTTCTCTCCTTGTTTGTTGGTTTCTTTGCTAAAAGAATATGACAGCAAGTCGTCAGGCAGAAATAAAAATCACCATTGGTATTAATAAAGAGATTTCGAGAAAGTAAAAATACGTCAAATAGGAGAAGCTTACATGCCATCTTGAAATTCCTAGAAACCGAGTGACATCCGATGCATGACCAACATACACGGGAAACAATACAAACCTGCATGTTCTGTACACTCTCCTGAGTTGAATCCTGAATTAAGTATGACAATGGGACAACTCAAGATATATCAACCTTCAAATCCATTACCCTGATCTGACGGCAGCGACGGTCGTAGGCGGTGGGAGTCAACCAAGCAGAGGATGTGTGCAGCGTTGGAGCAGGCAGAGGATGCGCGGCTCCTCGAGGAGGACTCGTTCCGGTCGTGGGGATGTGGATCCAGGCGGCAGAGCATGGCAGGGGTGGGGTGGCGGCGCTGGGAGGTGCAGCAGACGGGGAAGGCGAGGGGCAGCCGGATCCGCAGGTGCTGGCGACGAACGACGGCCGGGTCGGGCGCTCGGGGATCAAGATGGGAGGTGGGTAGGCGGTGGCGGCGCTAGGCGGAGGGGGTGGCCGGCGGCGCGCCGTGAGGCGGGGCGGGCAGGAGGCGGCGGCGCGCTGCAGGATTGGAGGCAGGTCGTGCTGCTGGCTGGGCTATTCTTATTTTCTTTTCTCTCGCCCGTATACCGGTTCGGGAGGACCATGGGTTGAATACAAATAAGGAAACCAAGCAAATTAGCGGCCGGCGCGCGTTCGGTTGGAGCCGAGTAGGCGGCGGCCCGTGGCCCATAGCAAATTTTCTGGCCCATGATACGAAGCTGTGAAAACGAAACTGGACGGACGAAATTTAATACCACCTCGTGTATATGTTTTAAATTTAAACTGAAAGCATAAATTCATGAGAAGAAGCGTATTGTGACGGTGAACCCACGGGTAACAAAACTTATATTTCGCCACTTATCACAGTTGCTCCGTCCCCTCATTGTCATCAACCTATTCATCCTTTCGCCATTTTGCAAGTTTTATTATGTACACGAGGTTGTGGTTTTCATCATCATACTGAGCAAATGCCAGTTAGAAAGGAGAGGTGGAGGTCAAGGGCTATTTTGAGGGCCATCTTAATGACTGGAGCCTCGATCTGTTTTACTATGAGTGCCTTACTCGAATGAATGCGACGTAAAAAAATAGTCCATTGAAAGAATTTTTCAGGTATGCATATATATATATATATATTTAAAATTTATACACATTTTTTCTCAGGAAATTTTCATATATAACATGTTATATTTTGAGTTAGTGTCTGATAGTTAAATATTTTGAAGAGTATTTTAATCTGTCAGAACGCAATGCCTTCGACGTGGTTGATCCCATGATGATGATCTCGATTACTCCGCGCGCAGCTGACATTGAACCACGCCATCACAAGTCAATGTCTAATACTTTTAAAACTAATCTCCTCAAGTTGAACGTGACAGTCGCCCTTCCCGGCTTACACCTAGTCCATACGTCGTCCCTCATACACCCATTCACTTTTAAATTGTACATGTTGTTTTTCAAAATGCATCAACCTTCCATTTAAAACACATAAAGACTTTTTAAATCACATGGACCTTTTTAAAGAGCATAAATATTTTTTAAATTACGGATATTTGTATGTATGTGAACACTTTTTAGAATTACATGAACATTTTTTGAGAAAGGGTGAACATTTTTCAATTTATATGAACATTATTTTAATACGTGAAAACTTTTCTTAAAACCACACTAACAATTTTAAATGCATGAACGATTTAAAAAAATTATATAACATTTTCAATAGGCATATAAACACATTTTAAATGTGTCACTCATATTAATTGGATTTCGAGTGTGATCAGATTACACGCACGTGCCCAAGTTTATTCTCAAAGATTTAGTCATCTTTCCGCTGAACACGTCTCACCAAGAGTAGCAGGTTGATTTGGCTCATAATTCTGGTCGAGCCGTTTCATCGGGACACATGCAGCGTCGCATTTTGATTGGACATGCATGCGCATGCCCGGCAGGCACCCCATGCTTCTTTCCGAGGCTGAGTTAATTTCCTCGTTTCTCTTAAACGAACCCTCTTTTTATTGATGCCATGGCTCGTTGATTGTGGCAACTCACGTGTATATAAATAGGTGTGATTTGATGTCAAAAAGCAATGTGGGACTATGACTTAGAATACTGGCCTTTTTTTGCACAAAGAAAAATAGCTCAGTTGGTGGCATCCTTAAAAGTTGTTACATCAGCACATCAGGACCAGTTGGCCCATAACACACTGGCGAGGCCCAGCTTGGCGACAGACGTACGAAAATTATCCGAGCTGCTCCTGCTATAGTAGCGACCGATCGACGACATACGTACGAGAAGCGCTAGCTGGCTGTTGATGTATACGAAACCTATTTTTATTTTACGCTAACCACTACCCCACAGGACCAGCTGGCCCATATAACTTTATTTAAAAAATAGGCCCATATTACGTGGATTTAGGCCCAGCTGGGCGACGCAGCAGGGATGACGATTCAAACACCAGAGTTAGTTGGGGACGTAGTAAGATTAATACCACCTTGTCAGATAGAAAAAGATAGATGAGACGGACGGACAAAAAAACTGAAAGCGTAAATTCACGGGAAGAAGCGTATTGTGACGGTGAACCCAACAAAGTCAATCCGTGCTTTATTATAAAAATATAAATTCACGGGAAGAAGCGTATTGTGACGGTGAACCCCGCCGCCCCCGCGTCGCTCCAACAGGGGCAACACGGGCGGCTAACCCTAGCCGCCGCCGGCGGCCTCCCCTCCCCTTCCTCTCCTCCTCGTCGCCACCAGAGGAGCCCCCGATGTGTCGCGCGGCTGCCGAGGAAGGTGGCGGCGGGGCCTTCGTCGTCCCTTCGCGGAGATCCGGATCCACGGGGCGGCGGCCCCTGCTGGTTCGGCGCCGCCGTTCGCGCCCTGGACGGTGTGCGCGGGGACTCTGCCCGGCGTCCTCGACCGCTCGGGTGGTGGGGAGTCGGCGCTTGGCGGCGGCAGTTCGGGGGCCTTCGTCCTCGCCAGATCTGGAGGCCTGCTGCTCCCTCGTTCCCGCTCCTTCCCCTTTGCGCTTGTGGCCGGTGGATGCTGCTGGTTCCGGTGCTTCTGGGGATGGTGGTGCAGATTGGGACCGGGGGAAACCCTAGGCCGGCTGGTTCGGCTCGACAGCGGCGTCGGCTTCGGGCGACGCATCCTTCCTGAAGGCGGTGTCGTGGTCCTTATTCTTGCCACCTCCGGTCCTCTCCCGGGTGAAAACCCAAAATCCGGCCTGGATTGGGCAGCGGTGGCGCCATGGGCGTCATCTCCTCCTTGGAGGCGTTGCCTGGGGAGCTAGGACTCGGGTGTGGGCTCATGAAGGTGGGGGCTTTGGCCGCCGGCTGGTTCTGCAGCTGCTCGCGGCGGCTTTCATGTTGTGCAGAGTGCCCCTTGTATCTTTAGGGCGTTTCTTGTTTTTGGTGTTCGCGTCGGAGGAGCGGCGTGGCATCTGGCACGTTGACAACGGCGAGTCTCAGCGGCATGGAGCAGTGGGGGTTTCGCCGGTGGGCGTGTGATGATGGACGAGCGTAGGATGGTGGCGCTGTCTGGCGTCGTGGTGGCGTCGATGGCAGAGAGACCTGGCACGGTTCATGCAACAGTACAGCTCTGAAGATGGATTGATGGTACGTGGCTGCGGCGGCCTCATACCCGGCAGGGGTCCTGGTTGAAGAGCACGCCGGACTGGTGGGTGCCCATACCCGGCAGGCGTCCTGGTTGGGACCTCAGGTCTTAGATGTTAGGTTTGGCTGCGAGGTCTGTTTGGTATTAGGCCCAGACCATCAGCGCCCCTTCATCAGTTAGATAGGAGTAGCGACAGAGGTTGCGAAGATGGTGGCTTTGGTCTTACTGTTGTACGACTTTGTAAGGTCTTGTGTTAATAATTAATAAATTGGCCGTATGCATCGTCCAGATGCAGAGGCCGGGGGTCTTCCCCTTTTTGAAAAAGAATATATATATATATATATATATATATATATATATATATATATATATATATATATATATATATAGTAATAGTAAATATGCCCGTGCGTTGCGTCGGGATAATAAAATTACATGCATCTAGCTCAATATAAGAAGGGCTCAAGATGTGTTCAAAAAAAGGGAAGGGGGGGGGGGCTCAAGACCCCACAGGTCCAAGTTCTCTAGTTCAACATGCTACCCCAGTCGTGCCGGCACTTGGCTGCTTCACTGTGAGTTATATTACGCATGAGCTTGCATTTACATATTGTAAAGTTAGAATTGTTTTGATAAGTTTCAAGTTAGAATGATGATTAAGTGAAATTGAAATAATTGTTACTCTTGCGATTAAAGGACCTGATTGCTGGAGCAAGGAATCACAACTCAATCAAATAAGCCATCCCATATACAAAAGTTGTATTGAAAAAGATATATATGAAACCGTGTTTTCGTTATTGATGCATGCATTAGTAATTAGTCGAACTTGCTTGAGAAACATATCACATTTGTGCATGGTTATTTTCTGATTATTACATAATTGTTTTAATCTGAATCAGTGATACATGAATGTCAGATGCATGGATTACAACAAATCAAAATAAAAACCATGATTGTCTTTTTTGGATCTAAGTCGTACTTACTTGTTCGTGCTTTGTACTGTGGGGTTCTCTTCTTCCTTGCTTGCATCTCCATGGAGATGTAATGGCCGTTGTGCCCCCGTCGCTACCTTGCAATAGCGGAGGAGGAGGATGTGGCGCCGATGCTCAACAGCAAGGAGGGTGTACTGGCAATATACACATTCGTGTGCGGCCCCAGCGGTAGGAATCAGTTTGAATATAATAGCACTTAATTAAACCAAATAAATGAATGAAAGCATTTATAAAAGCTCCTTCCCTTGTATTGCTTTAATGTTGCTAGTGCAAAAAATAGACTGATAAGTTCAATAAAAATGTGTATATTAAAATGGGTATACCTTAACTAAAACTATAACAAATACATCTGCACCATATAACTAAATTTAAAGTGCTTAGATCCAAAATAAAATTGCTCAGACTTTCACATTAGCACAATTATTCTGCACTTTTGTAAATTAATTACGGCCACCAAAAAGTGCAAGGAAAATTTTAATCAACATGAAAGATGAACAGTACTGAAAGGCGATAACCAAGTCATGCTATTTATTAAAGAATAAAGATGCCATGAGTAGTACACGCCAAGATTAAATCAGTGACCCTGTATAAGCCGTTGGCAGTGCAGCAGCATCAACTCAGGCAATCATTATAGGCAGTCCAAGTTGTTCGCATTGTTTTAGACCGGAGAAATTGATTGCACAATTGCATCAGCTACAGTACATAATTGCCTCACGTATAAGTCATACCATCAATACTCTAATGTATGACCAAACGATCAACGACTGTTGAGAAAAACAAACTGGCTGATCCGATTAGGATGGATTGAATAACTGATGATCGATACGAACTGAATAGCGAAAACGATGAGGATCCCAGATGTGACAAATATAAACATGACTTAAGATGACAAATTAGATGAAGCCTCGCTGTTCAGTCTGTCAATGACAAGGAATCCTTCTGCTTGATGACGGCGACAGTGTCCATGGCATGGATTGACCGAGACCAATGACTTATGGGTAGAAACAAAATAGTTCTGTTGCAGAGCTGGAACTAACACACAGGAGCTAGAGGAGAGTATCCTCTTGAGCACTCCCGTGAATTGGTTGTTGCGGCCGCCGCGCGAGCATATCTTGATGGTGATGTTCTACGTACCGATACATGCATGTATGTACCACGCGTGCTAGCGAGCAAGTCAACCGCATCAAGTCGTCGATCTTGGCGCAAACCCGGGAGACCATGGCGGCTGTGATGAGCCGGGTTGTGCTCGAGGGCGACCTCTAGGCGCCGTTCTGTCCCCCCATCCTGGTGGCCATAACCTCCCAGAAGAGCCACCGGCGCACGTCCCACCCTCCTTCACGGACGTGTAGATGGCGTAGTATCTATCATGCGGAAGTAGTGTCCTGCGCCGCCATCGTGCAGCCGTTGGACCACGCATAACAACCGATCTCCGACACCAGCGACGGCTTCCAGAACACCATCGCCACGTCCTTAATGATGCATCCACTTCTTCATGAAATCCACTGGAGTGTCGCTGCTCGGCCCCACTGGCCCGCTCCTTGCCGAGGCCCGGCGATCAACTCTTCTCAGCAGTCTCCTCATCAAGAGATACAAGAATCATCTAGAACTCCTATCATCAGCGCAAGGAGGGCACCCAGTCGAAGGAACACGCCCGCGCAAAGGAGGATAGATGGGAGAGGAATAAAACTGAGACAACAGGAGGCTGCACCACCGGAGACACGTCGCGATCGATCTACTTGTAGACGCAACACTGCGTGGCGTGGACAGAGACCAAGTTGGAAAAGAAACGTTTTTTCCTTGTATATAATCCTGGACGGAAACAACCCGTCCTGGCTCGAGCCCACCGGGGATGCCATCGTCGCCAGGATGAGGATGCATCTACGCCTCGCTCGTTCGGGACGTATCAAATTTTATTAGTACCACCTTGCTTATACATTTTAAATTCAAACTGAAAGCGTAAATTCACATGAAGAAAGCGTATTGTAACGGTGAACCTGACAAAGTCAATCCGTGCTTTATTATTATTATTATTATTATTATTATTATTATTATTATTATTATTATTATTATTATTATTAGGGAGAGATAGGGAAAGATTTGCGAGGATAAAAAAAGAGATTGTTGCACCTAATTAATTCCTTCTAAATTTAGAAATTGATTTAACCTACATCCTAATGCGGAATTGCGGATCAGTACTGTCACATCAATCAAACAAACTAATGAAAGAGCGACTCACCACAAATTTTTTTGCGCATCGGGCGCAACATGACAGCTTCCACCATCAGCGTTGATTGGCTGCGGCCTGCAAGGTGCGTCGCCGCCTGCCGGCAAATTGCCCTAGGCGGTTGCGAGTCGCAAGTCAGCTTCAAGGACCATGCTGGCTTTTGTTTCCAAATAGTGGGCTGGCGAAGTAGTACATGCGCTACTAATATGCTTTTCTTGGGCTTCAAAAATTCAAGTTTTCGCCTATTTGGCGCCTTCAGCGCCGGTTAGAGGCAACTGAACAAACCGGTGCACAACCCCATCCATCTTGGGCTCGGCCCATTTTTTTCAACCTTCATAAAATGGCGCGGGTGGTGAGATGTGGAGTCAGAACCTCACCGCTTCCTTCCAAACTCAGCAACCAACTCGGACAACTGGCCTGATGTGCCTACTAATACTTCTGTTGCTTCTTATTCTTCGCCTTCCAGACTCTTTTCCTTCTATTTTAGTTACTTACTTTCTAAATACATAATTTTTTCAAATTCAAAATTCTATTCAAATTCATGAAATTTTTTTGAATACATGAACTTTTTGTAATTTCGTGATTTTTTAAAATTGATGATTTTTTTCCAATTTTTTTAACTTTGTTTTTATCCAATCGATGAACTTTTCTCAAATCCGTGACTTTTTTAAAATCCCATGATTGTTTTTCAAAATTGATGAACCTTTTCAAATTCAAGAACCTTTACCAAAATCAATGAACTTTTCAAATGTGTGAACTTTTTATATCAATATCGATAAATCTTTTCAGATCTGGTGATTTTTTTTTTGAATTTTTATTTTCAATTCAAAATTTTTGTACTTTTCAAAGTGTGAAATTTTTTCAAACCCATGAAATTTTTGAAATGCATGTACTTTTTAGTCAAATCCATGAATTTTTCTCGAATTCATGTACATTTTTCCTAAGTTTCATGAACTTCTTTCAAATTTACATATTTCAAGTTTGCGAACTTTTTTCCCAATTTTCCAATTTTTGAACTTTTCAAAAAGTCACAATCAACTATTTCGCTGGTCAATGGTCAACTGGTTGAACTAGGCAATCGAGGGCGAGCGAGGAGGCTAAGGTTAGCAAGGCCGCCCCATAGCGGGTGTGCATGATCGTAAGCTAAGGTTGCTGGCGCCACAAGCGCCGCGGGGAGGTCTTGCCCCTGCTTAAAAATGTGGTCCACTTTGAAGAAAAAACATTGAAGCTCTCTTGTGCGTCTATTTTTAGGGAGCTTTAGAACTACCCCTAAAAAATGGAGCTTGATAATTGTAAAGTTTTTTCTACGCCGCCCGCGATTCTCTGTTACTCGCCTCTTTCAAGTTTCAGTTCCTTTCCGAGAAGTTCAATCAACGTGAAGCGAATTTGAGCTGGGTGGAATTGAAGTTCGGTTTCGATCAAGACACCCCTGTGGCCAGGAAACAAAGCACTTCTTTGGGCTAGCATATGTGCATTTGGGTTAATCGATAGCTCACAAGTTACCTGCTTGTAGGCGGGGCATCAGTTGTAACAAACAGGGGAGTGTATTTCCCACTCCCGTCTTGGTTAAAGCAGACTCGTCGCAGTGCCCCCCCCCCCTAACATAAGTTGGGCTTTAGAGTAGGCCCATTACCACATTCATATCAAACTTTTCATTTTTGTATCTCAAGAAATGTATCAATTTCAATATAAATTTTTATCACAGCATACATCAATGTTGTGTCAGTGTTCTAGATTTTTTTTTATTTCTTTCTAAATATTCTAAGGCATTTGATGCACCGATAGCACCATAAGTCTGGGTGCATCGAATACATTCCCGGTACGAGATGATCACTCGAATGGCGCGTGCATGGAGGCATATGGACCTTGGCTCACCTCACCAGTGCATGCACGGAACGAGATTATTACCACCGCCCTAGCACGGCCCGTGCCCTCCTTCCCTGGCGAGCTCAACCGCCTGCCGGCCGAAAGGCGTGAACAATTATTTGGATGCGACCCTACCGGCAAACGCCATTCATCTTTGCCCACCTTTTCCTTCTTTTCACGACAGGTTCCACTTTCGACATCGATCGACACTGTGCTATGCTGCCCTTTAAAGTTTAGAGCTGAGACCACTTTTGTAGCAGCCTGATTAACGCACACACACTGTCAATGGATGTGAATGTTTTCTTACTACTCCCTCGGTAAAGAAATGTTGGCGTATTCGTGAGACTCCCCTTGCACGAATAAGGTGGCTTCTCTAAACTTCATGCGGAAGCAAAACTATGAAATTAATGCCTTTCCTAACGAGACCCATACAGCCAGGAGTATTGGTAAACGAGTGGAGTGACAGAGGGGATCGGGCTACGGACACCAACCACGACGAAATCGGTGCAGGGATCAATGAGACTGAACTATCGGTTGGCACCACAAGGCGAAGCTGTTTGCCTGCTCCCTGCTGTGCTATGCTCAACGGGTCCAACGAGCCAACTCGAGCGTAGGTACATGAGGAGATCGGACATGACGATGCACAGATTTGCAGTCGTAATCCCGGATCATTTCGGTCCACCTTGGAATCGATGGTATAGTAGACCATGATCCCTTAAACCAGTCAACTCTTTGGCAAAAAAAAAAACTCTTTGGCAAACTTTCAGGCCTCGCTTGGAATCGGTGTATCTTTTACACCCGTATTTATTCTACAGGTGTATTTCACCGGCCGTATGTGATTTTCTAACTGAGAAAGAAAACGACGGACGAAGATGTGTATCTTTTACAGGTGTAAACCGTTGGAAAACAACAATCCAATTAGGGCCTCAACTTTGTCCGTGCGCGTATTCTGTGCCCTTAGGAAGAACATGACTCTTTTATTTCTTTTCATGTCAATGCCTTCAACGTAAACCCTTGGCTTTAAAAAAAAGAGAGAATAAAGTCTTTGCATCAATTGATGCACGCAATCAGTGAGTCATATACTTCCTCTGTTTTAAAATATAGTGCATATTTTGTTTTCTGAAAGTAAAATGTTTCTATGTTTTACCAAGTCAAAGAAAATATATCAACGTATACAATACAAAATTGGTATCATTAGATTCATTACGAAGTGCACTTCCATACTTTACTTATTTAGTATTTTAGGTGTTGACAGTTTATCATGTATATTGACCAAACATAGACGTGTTTGATTTTGAAAACAAAATATGCACTCGTTATGAAACGGGAGAGTATAATGTTGGACGAATTGGTTTACACAGAAATAAAGAAAAAAATCGAGGGCAATATCTGCTTGCGGAAGAATCACCATAACATGATAACACTAACACAAACCCCATGACATGTGACCCAAAAATGAGAAAGTGCCATGGCTGAAACATCCTTCAAATAGGAATCGCCGCATGCGTGTTATCGTGTCGGTGTTGACGGATTCAATAACATCTTCAACAAAGGCAGACATGCCGGCATTGTATGTGCACTCATCGTCAAATCTGCTGTTGCTAGCAACCTTGCTAGTCAAATCCCGAAACTGAGAGAGCCCTAGGCTAGCACACGCCGCGGGAGAAACGTGGAAAGCAAGCGAGGAAGTGAGCACCTTGTTTTTGGGTTTTGCTGCAGCTCCAAGTGATCCCATCGGTGGGACAGTGACTCAGTGAGGGACACTTCGACTTTAGGTGACGACCCAATATCGTCGCCATTGCAATTGTCTCTTGGGCCTGCCAACCACGTACCAGGGCCATTGCCCCAATGTTCTCCGTAGCAACCAGCACTAGCAGATCACACTAGTGTCAACCATGGTTGTCGTCGCCACCGCCAGCAGTGCACGCTTGCATCAGAATGAGCAGCAGCCAGGCCCTGGGCTATATCGACGCGTTTTTGTCTGGATCCGACCCATAGACTCCCAAATTCTCTACGTCCTTCCACTTCATGAGCCTTGCGTACCTGTTGGTGCGGCCATGGCTTGCATTGCGCTGCACCACGGAGCATGCGTTGGCTGGCTGGTCGTGCCGTAAATTTAGTGATGATGTTGGAAATATGCCTAGAGGCAACAACAAATGTTATTATTTACTTTCACGTTTGTAGTTAATGTTTATTTTATGTGCTATAATTGCAATGATTCTTGAATATGAGATTCAGAGGAAATGTCACTTGCATGTGTGAAAATATAAACACAAAAGAAGTTCCTAGTCTCACCTCTATGACTAACTCATGTATTGCATGATGATCCCATTTTCCCGATCATAGGGCATTGTTAAAATAACAACCATGAAAGCAACAATGAGAACAAATTTTCATCCAGCATCCAGTAAATGGCGGATCTTGGCCTTGCTCCTTGTTGGCATCGTCGTCCATATCGTCAATGTCTTCGGAGCCATAGTCAAGCACGTCGGTTAAGTCATCGACGGTGGCTATGAAGTGGGTGGCGGGTGGGAAGCAAAATTCCTCGTCATCCGCCTCCAGCTCGAACCGAACATATTTCGGCTGTGAGTATTCCTCCAAGGACAAGTTCTTTAAAGAGTTTAGTACGTCACCTAAAGGTGAATGCTGGAAGATGTCTGCGGCGCTAAATTTGAAAATCGATAACCGATCCAGCTCGGTGTCCGCAGGCGAACCTGATCCGGAACGTATAGCCGGAGACAAGTCTGGAGTTCCATTGACGCAAACATTGCAGGATGTCAAGTCCGTGTGCGGCTCCAACGTCGCGGACTTTGTGGCCTCGGAGGGGATGATCTGCTTCGGTTCTGAAGCCGTTGCAGCAACATGATCCATCTCCTGGACGTAATCCGATAACAGATATAAGTCATGTTCATCGGGACGAGGGGGAGCGATCCCTGCGGTTCCCAACCCATTGAAGATCGAGTATCCACGGGTATCCGCGGCTTAGTTCAAGCTTCCAAATCTGACCTGGTGGCCAGGGGCGTAGCTATCGATCCGCTCCAGACGGCCAAGCGAGTTGGCCCGCAGTATGAAGCCGCCGAAAACAAAGATTTGTCTGGGAAGGAAGGTTTCTCCCTGGACGACGTCATTACTGACGATCGAAGGGGCCATCGAGTCCTTTGCCGACGGCACAGTGCAACTCTCAATGAAAGCACCAATGTCGGTGTCAAAACCGGCGGATCTCGGGTAGGGGGTCCCGAACTGTGCATCTAGGATCGATGGTAACAGGAGACGGGGGACTCGATGTTTACCCAGGTTCGGGCCCTCTCTATGGAGGTAATACCCTACTTCCTGCTTGATTGATCTTGATGAATATGAGTATTACAAGAGTTGATCTACCACGAGATCGTAATGGCTAAACCCTAGAAGTCTAGCCTATGTGAATATGGTAATGAGTATCCGCCTATCCGGACTACTCTCTCCGGTTTATATAGACACCGGAGAGTCTAGGGTTACATGGGGTCGGTTACATCAGAGGGAATCTTCATAGTCGGTTGCCAAGCTTGCCTTCCACGCCAAGTAAAGTCCAATCCGAACACGGGTATAGTCTTCGGCCTTCATATCTTCACAGCCCATCAGTCCGACCCAATGAATAACAGGCCGGACGCCCGAGGACCCCTTAGTCCAGGACTCCCTCAGTAGCCCCTGAACCTGGCTTCAATGATGAGGAGTCCGGCGCGCAGATTGTCTTCGGCATTGTAAGGCGGGTTCCCCTTTTTCCGAACTCCAAGATAGTCTTCGGATGCGATGATTGTATCCGGACCTGTTACACACACCATACACAACCGCAGAGAGAATATAATATTTGCATGAATCTAATCTGTTGACAACTCTTTTACAACACGACATCACGTCTGTCCGGTCATAATTTCGAACCGTTTTTCATCTGCCATCCCACGTTTCGAGACGCGGTTGCTATTGACACGTCTTGTCGAAGCAGAGATCGTGTCCCCTTATTGCGGGATTCTCATCAATGCGGGCGTGGGCGACCCAACCGTGCCGTTTGCACGGCCCTTGGAATAGGCGAGTTTAAGGCGAGTGGGGAGGCGCTTGACATTCATGGCCTTTATAAGGGGGTAAGGATTCCCTTTCTTCACACACACCTCGGTTCCTCCCCAGCCCTTCCGTCCCTGAGCTCCAGTGCCCAAGCTTTAGCTTTTCCCTTATTCGAGAAAGCACTCCAAAGATGTCCGGATCCGGAGCTGGAGGTAAGTGGATGGCCTCTTCCTTCAAGAAGAAGGATATCAAGGAGCTCCGGGAGGCCGGATATCTGGCCAAGGAGATCACTCATCGACTCCCGGCCAAGGGACAGATCGTCCCTACTCCCGAGCCCCACGAGAGGGTTGTGTTTCTTACACACTTCGTCCGCGGGCTGGGGTTCCCTCTTCACCCATTCATCCGTGGGTTGATGTTTTACTACGGGCTGGATTTTCATGACCTAGCCCCCAACTTTATCCTCAACATTTCGGCATTTATGGTCGTTTGTGAGGCTTTTCTCCACATCCCACCTCACTTCGGCCTGTGGCTGAAGACCTTCAATGTCAGGCCGAAAGTAGTGAGCGGTCAACAAGCAGAGTGCGGAAGCGCTATGGTGGGCAAGATGCCCAACGTCACCTGGCCCGAAGGCTCATTTGCGGAGACGATGAAGGGGTGGCAATCGGGGTGGTTCTACATCACCGAGCCGCGCGACGCCAACTGGGCGGCGGCCCCCGAATTCTGATCCGGAATCCCGATGCGGCTCACCTCCTGGCAAGAGAGGGGCCTAACCTGGGGTCCCTCGGACGAGTTGACTGGGCTCCAGACGTGCGTCCAGAACATGATAGATAGGAAAATCAAGCTTGTCAACATGGTCCAGGTCATGCTCATTCGTCGGGTCCTTCCGTGCCAATGCCGGACTTGCTATCTGTGGGAGTATGATTCGGCCAAGCACCAGACGCTGCAAGAGCTCTTCGGCACGACGCACGAAGATATCTGGAGAGTGCTTTTTAAGGCCGGCGAGACGCCGCCACCTATGACCGAGGATCGCGGGCTCAGCTTAAAGCGCCAAGCTAATTCGGTAAGTTGTTCCATGTTTTCAAAGCATACCTTTTACTGGCATATTTTGAGGTAAAGCCTAAGCTTTCCCATCCATGTTTTCAGGCCTGGATCAAGGTGGCTGAGGAGATTAACTGTCTGGCTCCGCTGCCCGAAGACCAAGGATTTCCATTACTGGAGAAGATGTTGTTCCCTGCACCTTATGAGGTGCCAGAGAAGACGGCTAAGAAGGCAGCCAAAGGGGCCTTCGCCGTAAGGGCACTCCAGATGTGACGTCCGGAAGCGAGACTTCCTCTTCGTCCGCTGACGACGACGATGAAGAGGAAGAAGAAAATGACCCCCCACCAGAAATGGGGAGGAATAAGAGAGCGCCCCCCACAAGTCCGGAGGCGAAAGCGCCTAAGAGGGTTAAAGGCTCCCTCGCGGATAACTCCGCGTGGAATGTCGACAGCAGTCTGGAGTGACCTCGCCGGACCAGGCCTCGGGCCGCTTCATAAGTACCAGAATCCGCAAACGTATGGCCTTCCTGGTTTGTAATATTGACGTATTGTAAGTTTTGTCACTGCAGTCCGGCACGCGATGGCTCCCCGCGATCCTCGACAGAGGATTTGCTGGACTCGAAGGAGATGGCTAGCATGTCTCCGCCACCTGCTCATTTCGTCTCACCCAAGGGTGATGACGAGGTGGTGTCCGAAAAGACCTTCCCAGGCCGGGGGGAGATTCCGGAGATCATCAGGGTGACACCCCAGGATGACTCTTCGGCCGCCGGACATACGGGGAAAAAAGTCCCCATGGGGACTGGTGACGGGGTCCGAGTTCCCTTCGGACCTCAGCCGGATACCATTCCGGAGATCTACACGGCTCCAGGGTCCAGCGAACGGCATTCCCCACGAGGAGGGAATGTGCCTGTTCCACCGGTGACCTCTGTCCAACCAGAGGCACCGGATAATCTGCTGGAGGCGCTACGAGGCGCCTCTATTGTGGATGAACATCGTGTCCTTATGGACATGGTGATAGAGAGGGTTCCGTTTGTCAAAAGCGGACTGACCGAAGCCTGCACTAGCCTTCTAACAGGCTTTGAGGTAAGTTATGTGATTGTAGGAAAAATATCACAGTATAGACAGTAGCCCCTGATGCTCTGTTTGGTGTTCGGGAAGAAAAGCCGAACAGAGGATCAAGAATAAATATCGCAGGAGTCTAACATGAGTTGTCTATGTGAATAAGCAGGTATCGCTGCAGGCTGCCACCGCTCATGCTACGGAGGTCTCCGGACTGAAGCAAAAACTGGAGCGGGCCGAGGAGGAGCTCGGCCTCGTGAAGAAGTGGCTGGAGGATAGCCAAGGTATGCAGTAACCTGAGGGTATATTTCGAAAAAATGAATAGTCCGACCGGACTAAAGTGTCATAAACTTTATTAGGGGCCACGACCGAGGTGGCAATCCTTAAGAAGGTGCTAGCCGAGGCCGAGGACAAAGCGGCCAAGGAACGCGCCTCGCGCGAGAAGCACGAGGCCCGGGTTGGCGAGGCGCAGCAACAGCTCCAGGGCGCGATAGAGAGATTTGAGTCCCTGGAGCGCGATTGTAAGGCGCAAGAGTCCGAATTGGCGAAGGCCCGCCAGAGGCAGCAGGATGCACGAGCCGAAGCCCAGAGCGCCCTCCAGGAAATTCAGGTGGCCAAGAACATTACGGCGGGTAAGTCTTTCACCATGCATAGCAAGTATGTAGAAGAAACGTTCCTTGTACTTATCCTGAATTTGGATTTTCCAGGGGCGTTTACGGATCTACCGCACAGTGTATCAGATGCTGCCGAGCATTATAGAGCCGAAGAAGGGATGTCTACGGAGAAGCTATTCTGGTCCCAACATCTGGGATCCGAACATCCGGTGCCCTTCAGCGACCAGCTAAAGCAGTTGGTCGAGCTGCACAGGTTGGCAGAGCTAGCCATGAAGGACCTGATAGTCCGGCTGTGGCCTACTGATCCTATACCTAGCAGCTACTCCAGACTCGTGCAACGGCTTGTGAGTGCCTGTCCGCGGCTCGAAGCCATGAAGCGGTCGGTCTGTATTGAAGGTGCGCGTATGGCCTTTGCCCGCGTCAAGACGCATTGGGCGAAGCTGGATGCCAAGAAGCTGATGACCGAGGGACCGCCGGAGGGCAAGGAGCATCGTCGACCCGAGCACTATTTTGATGGTGTTCTGGAGGGGTCCCGCCTTGTGGCGGAGCAATGTTCGAAGGATGTTATATTCCCATGAGAACATGTATATTACCTTCCCCTGTAATATGGAACAATGATGTTATGTAGTATAATGCTTATGATTTAAATTTTACCTCCTGTGCGGCCGTTTATTAAATCTGAGGGTTGACCAGTCGTCGGCTTCTGCCCCCACGTAGATAGTACGGGGGTGTTCGGGATAAATCTAAACACTCTTTACTCCACATTCTGGTCCTTAAAGGAGGTGTTTAGCGCAACGAACAAGGCAATCAGACTATGCGGCCTTTACCGCCCTCACTTAGCCATAGGAGTTTGACAATTAAGAAAGTTGGCGAAGCCCCTGGTGTTCGGAAGGCCGAATTAGGGGCGTTATACACGCCTAATCGGAAGAACCGATTCTTCGCAAGAAGCGGAAAAAATCTCCAATGATTTGGAACCTCTCGAACAGCTGTCCGACTCTCGCCGCATCATGACAGTCAGTTTTCGGCTTTCTCTACTGAGGTGCTCGTCCGGAAGAACCGGGACACAATCGCAGTATTTCTCCCTTTACTACCCTAGCCGATATAGCGGAACATAAGGTAGTAAACACAGGAGCCGGGCAACCCAACTATTGACCAAAGACATGATTCGGAGCCAATGCATATAATGTTATAAGTTCGGGGTGCCGAACTATACTGTAAAAGTGTTCAGACTTTTATTGGCGTGATGCGGGGTGTAATGAAGCCCCTGGCATAGCAGTACGTACCATGGTGTACTTGTGCAATGGGTAATAGATACTAAGGTGAGGAAGCGGAAAAAATGAAGTAATGAGCTGACGCCACCATTTATTCACCATTGTAATGTAACTAGTACGTCGAGGCGTACTTTGTACAAGTAATGCGATAAGTGAGTAAGGCTATTTAACATGCCGTAACCAAGGGCGAGCTGCGTGTGGGTATGTAAAACAAGTATGGTAATCATTTATTAGAGATCACCTGGGGGTTCCCTTGTACGCCAAAGCCCCTTGCCTCCTTGGTGTGTTCTGCAAGCGGGTTGTCCGTATAGACCTCGAAAAGAAAAGAAAACCCATAAAAAAGAAAAAGTAAAAGCGGGCCCAGGGTCGGTCAAGCCGTACTGTGGATTGCGAACGAGTTATGCCTCCGTTGATACCCATGGGGTTTTGAGTGCGTAGTTTATGTACGCGCGGTAGTAGTGCCATTGCCTCATCAGGGCTGGGACGGAGGCCGAATTGCTAATTCGGCTCGTGACGAGCCGAGATGTCCTGCTGCAGTGTTGTCCGGACCCTCTTGATGATGTCTAGGGGCTCGACAGCCGGATTATAATGCTGCTTGAGAAGGCCGCTCTGTACTTCTGCTGCTAGGGCGGCAGTGTGCTCCTCTGTACGGAGGGAGCGTTCCGTGTTTCCATTTACTGTAATGACGCCACGTGGACCGGGCATCTTGAGCTTGAGATAAGCGTAATGTGGCACCGCGTTGAATCTAGCGAATGCGGTTCGTCCGAGCAGGGCGTGATAGCCGTTGCGAAATGGGACGATATCGAAGATTAGTTCTTCGCTTCGGAAGTTATTCGGGGAACCGAATACTACCTCCAGCGTTATTGAGCCCGTGCAACGGGCCTCTACGCCTGGTATGACTCCTTTAAAGGTAGTCTTTGTTGGTTTGATTCGTGAGGGGTTAATGCCCATCTTCCGCACTGTGTCCTGATAGAGCAGGTTGAGGCTGCTACCACCGTCCATTAGGACTCGTGTCAGGTGAAATCCGTCGATGATTGGGTCGAGGACCAGTGCGGCTGAACCGCCATGGCGGATGCTGGTTGGATGATCTCGGCGATCGAAGGTGATCGGGAATGACGACCATGGATTGAATTTTGGGGCGACTGGCTCTACCGCGTAGACGTCCCTAAGTGCTCGCTTATGCTCCCTTTTGGGGATGTGTGTAGCGTATATCATGTTCACCATTTTGACTTGAGGGGGAAATTTCTTTTGCCCCCCAGTGCTTGGCTGCCGGGGCTCTTCGTCATCGTCCTCGCTCTGTGATTCCCCTTCCTTGTTTTTGATGTTTACCTTGCTGGCTTGTTTAAAGACCCGGCAATCTCTGTTAGTATGGTTTGCCGGTTTGTGTGGGGTGCCATGTATCTGGCAAGGACGATCGAGTATGCGGTCCAAGCTGGATGGTCTTCCACTGCTCCTTTTGTAGGGCTTCTTTCGCTGGCCGGACTTGGAGCCACTGAATCCGGCGTGAACTGTTGTGTCATCGGTGTTATCACCATTGCTTTGGCGTTTGTGTCTGTTGCACCGGAGCTTGCCGGTGCTGTTTTTGGCCTCGGAGGGGCCTTTGTCGTTGGCTGTGTTTGTACTGCGAGCCAGCCAACTATCCTCTTCCACGCATAAGCGGGTCATATGTGCTGTGAGGGCTGCCATGGACCTCGGCTTTTCTTGGCCGAGGTGGCGGACGAGCCATTCATCCCGGATGCTATGCTTAAAGGCTGCTAGGGCTTCGGCATCCAGACAGTCAACGATCTGGTTCTTTTTAGTTAGGAACCTAGTCCAAAATTTTCTGGCTGATTCTCCAGGTTGTTGAACTATGTGGCTTAGGTCATCGGCATCTGGTGGCTGGACATAAGTTCCTTGGAAGTTATCAAGGAAAGCCTCTTCCAAGTCCTCCCTGCTGCCGATGGAATTCTCAGGCAGGCTTTTTAACCAGTGTTGAGCTGGTCCTTTGAGCTTTAATGGGAGGTATTTGATGGCGTGGAGGTCATCTCCTCGAGCCATATGGATATGGACAATAAAACCCTCGATCCATACTGCAGGATCGGTTGTGCCGTCGTATGATTCAAAGTTGACAGGCTTGAACCCCTCGGGGAATTCGTGATCCAGCACCTCGTCTGTGAAGCAGAGAGGGTGTGCGGCGCCTCTATAGCGGGCCGCATCGCGGCGTAGCTCTGATGGAGTCCGTCTGCGGCATTCGGCCCAGGCGTGGTTAGGTTTGTCACGTCCGAATAGGTAGCCGTCGTCGTGCCTCGAGGCACGTCCTCGCGATCCGTAGATCGATCTTGTATGTCCTGCTCTACTGTCCAGGGTCTGCCGGAGGTCGTACGTGTGACCCCGAACTCTTCCGTCTCTATTTTTATGGGGCGGTGGGGGCAGGCTGCTGTTCGGCCTGAGTTGCCGCTTTATCCCGACCGCGGGGTGGCCGGTCGGCCGCCCTGTCTCGACCACGTGGTGGTCGTTCCGCATTACGCGAGGGAGATGTGTGCTCCGGTGCCTCCTCATCGAATTGAGGTAGCAGTCTGCGTTTCGGGTAGCTCTTGGCTGGGCGCTTGAGGCCGTATTCTTCGGCTGTCAGGACGTCAGTCCATCTGTCGACGAGCAGATCTTGTTCAGCTTGAAGCTGTTGTTGTTTCTTTTTCAGGCTCCTTGCAGTGGCTATGATCTGAAGCTTAAAGCGCTCCTGCTCCAGAGGATCCTCATGCACGATGAAGTCTTCGTTGCCGATGCTTGTCTCCTCCTCGGAGGGTGGACGGTAACTATCGTCCTCCGAGTCATCTTCTATGGCCTGTTCATCAGGGTTGTCTTGCCTGTTGTCATGTTCCTCCTGTTCGGATGTAGCTCCGACAGGGTCTTCGTTGTTTTCAGCGTCGCCCGGAGTACTATTTTCTCCGGTGCCAGTGTTGCTATCTTTTGAGCGATGAGGCTTAGAGCGGCGTTTGGGGCGCCGACGCTTGGACTACGTCTTAGAGGGTTTATTCACGTCTGGCTCTTCTTTATCGTCGCCAGATCCTTTAGGTGTATCAACCATGTACACGTCGTACGAAGAGGTGGCCGTCCAGCATCCAGTAAATGGCGGTCTTGGCCTTGCTCCTTGTCGGCATCGTCGTCCATATCGTCAATGTCTTCGGAGCCATAGTCAAGCACGTCGGTTAAGTCATCGACGGTGGCTATGAAGTGGGTGGCGGGTGGGAAGCAAAATTCCTCGTCATCCGCCTCTAGCTCGAACCGAACATAGTTCGGCTGTGAGTCTTCCTCCAAGGACAAGTTCTTTAAAGAGTTTAGTACGTCACCCAAAGGTGAATGCTGGAAGATGTCTGCGGCGCTAAATTCGAAAATCGATAACCGATCCAGCTCGGTGTCCGCAGGCGCACCTGATCCGGAACGTATAGCCGGAGACGAGTCCGGAGTTCCATTGACGCAAACATTGCAGGATGTCAAGTCCGTGTGCGGCTCCAACGCCGCGGACTTTGTGGCCTCGGAGGGCATGATCTGCTTCGGTTCTGAAGCCGTTGCAGCAACAGGATCCATCTCCTGGACGTAATCCGATAACAGATATAAGTCATGTTCATCGGGACGAGGGGGAGCGATCGCTGCGGTTTCAAACCCATTGAAGATCGAGTCTCCACGGGTATCCGCGGCGTAGTTCAAGCTTCCAAATCTGACCTGGTGGCCAGGGGCGTAGCTATCGATCTGCTCCAGACGGCCAAGCGAGTTGGCCCGCAGTACGAAGCCGCCGAACACAAAGATTTGTCTGGGGAGGAAGGTTTCTCCCTGGACGACGTCATTACTGACGATCGAAGGGGCCATCGAATCCTTTGCCGACGGCACAGTGGAACTCTCAATGAAAGCACCAATGTCGGTGTCAAAACCGGCGGATCTCGGGTAGGGGGTCCCGAACTGTGCATCTAGGATCGATGGTAACAGGAGACGGGGGACTCGATGTTTACCCAGGTTCGGGCCCTCTCTATGGAGGTAATACCCTACTTCCTGCTTGATTGATCTTGATGAATATGAGTATTACAAGAGTTGATCTACCACGAGATCGTAATGGCTAAACCCTAGAAGTCTAGCCTATGTGAATATGGTAATGAGTATCCGCCTATCCGGACTACTCTCTCCGGTTTATATAGACACTTGAGAGATCTAGGGTTACATGGGGTCGGTTACATCAGAAGGAATCTTCATAGTCGGTTGCCAAGCTTGCCTTCCACGCCAAGTAAAGTCCAATCCAGACACGGGTATAGTCTTCGGCCTTCATATCTTCACAGCCCATCAGTGCGGCCCAATGAATAACAGGCCGGACGCCCGAGGACCCCTTAGTCCAGGACTCCCTCAGGCACCGCCCCCTCCCCTTGTCCAATTTGGACTCTTCCCTTGGAGGGGGGGGCACCCCTTGTGGGCTGGCTTACCTCCCTCCTATGGCCCATATCTTCCCCTGGGGGGTTCCGGTAACCCCCCTGGTACTCCGGTACGTACCCGATACATTCTGAAACACTTCCGGTGTCCGAATACTATCGTCCAATATATCAATATTTACCTCTCGACCATTTGGAGACTCCTCGTCATGTCCGTGACCTCATCCGGGACTCCGAACAATCTTCAGTCACCAAATCACATAACTCATAATACAAATCGTCATCGAACGTTAAGCGTGCGGACCCTACGGGTTCGAGAATGATGTAGACATGACCGAGACACCTCTCCGGTCAATAACCAATAGCGGAACCTGCATGCTCATATTGTTTGTACATATTCTACGAAGATCTTTATCGGTCAAACAGTAATGACAACATACGTCATTCCCTTTGTCATCAGTATGTTACTCGCCTGAGATTCGGTCGTGGGTATCTTCATACTTAGTTCAATCTCGTTACCGGCAAGTCTCTTTACTCTCTCCGTAATGCATCATCCCGCAACTAACCCATTAGTCACATTGCTTGCAAGGCTTATCATGATGTGCAATACCGATAGGGCCCAAAGATACCTCTCCGATACTCGGAGTGACAAATCCTAATCTCGATCTATGCCAACCCAACAAACACCTTCGGAGATACCTGTAGAGCATCTTTATAATCACCCAGTTATGTTGTGACGTTTGATAGCACACAAGGTATTCCTCCGGTATTCGGGAGTTGCATAATCTCATAGTCAAAGGTATATGTATTAGTCATGAAGAAAGCAATAGCAATAAAACTTAACGATCATTATGCTAAGCTAACGGATGGGTCTTGTCCATCACATCATTCTCTAATGATGTGATCCCATTCATCAATGAGAACACATGTCTGTGGTTAGGAAACTTAACCATCTTTGATTAACGAGCTAGTCTTGTAGAGGCATACTAGGGACACTGTGTTTTGTCTATGTATCCACACATGTATCAAGTTTCCGGTTAATATAATTCTAGCATGAATAATAAACATTTATCATGATATAAGGAAATATAAATAACAACTTTATTATTGCCTCTAGGGCATATTTCTCTAGTCTCCCACTTGCACTAGAATCAATAATCTAGATTACATTGTAATGATTCAAACACTCATGGAGTCTTGGTGCTGATCATGTTTTGCTCGTGGAAGAGGCTTAGTCAACGGGTCTGCAACATTCGGATCCGTATGTATTTTGCAAATCTCTATGTCTCCCTGCTTGACTTGATCACGGATGGAGTTGAAGCGTCTCTTGATCTGTTTGGTTCTCTTGTGAAATCTGGATTCCTTCGCCAAGGCAATTGCTCCAGTATTGTCACGAAAGATTTTCATTGGACCCGATGCACTAGGTATTACACCTAGATCGGATATGAACTCCTTCGTCCAAACTCCTTCATTTGCTACTTCCGAAGCAGCTATATACTCCGCTTCACACGTAGATCCCGCCACGATGCTTTGCTTCGAATTGTACCAACTGACAGCTCCACCATTCAATATAAATACATATCCGGTTTGTGACTTAGAGTCATCCGGATCAATGTCAAAACTAGCATCAACGTAACCATTTATGACGAGCTCTTTGTCACCTCCATAAACAAGAAACATATCCTTAGTCCTTTTCAGGTACTTCAGGATGTTCTTGACTGCTGTCTAGTGATCCACTCCTGGATTACTTTGGTACCTCCCTGCTAGACTTATAGCAAGGCACACGTCAGGTCTGGTACACAACATTTCATACATGATAGAACCTATGGCTGAGGCATAGGGAATGGCTTTCATTTTCTCTCTATCTTCTGCAGTGGTCGGGCATTGAGTCTGACTCAACTTCACAACTTGTAACACAGGCAAGAACCCTTTCTTTGACTGATCCATTTTGAACTTCTTCAAAACTTTATCAAGGTATGTGCTTTGTGAAAGTCCAATTAAGCGTCTTGATCTATCTCTATAGATCTTGATGCCCAATATATAAGCAGCTTCACCGAGGTCTTTCATTGAAAAACTCTTATTCAAGTATCCTTTTATGCTATCTAGAAATTCTATATCATTTCCAATCAACAATATGTCATCCACATATAATATTAGAAATGCTACAGAGCTCCCACTCACTTTCTTGTAAATACAGGCTTCTCCAAAAGTTTGTATAAAACCATATGCTTTGATCACTTCATCAAAGCGTATATTCCAACTCTGAGATGCTTGGACCAGTCCATAAATGGATCGCTGGAGCTTGCACACTTTGTTAGCACCTTTAGGATCGACAAAACCTTCTGGTTGCATCATATACAACTCTTCTTTAAGAAATCCATTAAGGAATGTAGTTTTGACGTCCATTTGCCAGATTTCATAATCATAAAATGTGGCAATTGCTAACATGATTCGGACAGACTTAAGCATCGCTACGGGTGAGAAGGTCTCATCGTAGTCAACTCCTTGAACTTGTCGAAAACCTTTCGCAACAAGTCGAGCTTTGTAGACAGTAACATTACCATCAGCATCAGCCTTCTTCTTGAAGATCCATTTATTCTCTATGGCTTGCCGATCATCGGGCAAGTCAACCAAAGTCCATACTTTGTTCTCATACATGGATCCCATCTCAGATTTCATGGCCTCAAGCCATTTCGCCGAATCTGGGCTCCGCTTCCTCATAGTTCGTAGGTTCGTCATGGTCTAGTAACATGACTTCCAGAACAGGATTACCGTACCACTCTGGTGCGGAACGTGCTCTGGTTGACCTACGAGGTTCGGTAGTAACTTGATCTGAAGTTTCATGATCATCATCATTAGCTTCCTCACTGATTGGTGTAGGCATCACGGGAACAGTTTTCGGTGATGAGCTACTCTCCAATTCGAGAGGAGGTACAGTTACCTCATCAAGTTCTACTTTCCTCCCACTCACTTCTTTCGAGAGAAACTCCTTCTCTAGAAAGGATCCATTCTTAGCAAAAAATATCTTGCCTTCGGATCTATGATAGAAGGTGTACCCAACAGTTTCTTTTGGGTATCCTATGAAGACACACTTCTCCGGTTTGGGTTCGAGCTTATCAGGCTGAAGCTTTTTCACATAAGCATCGCCACCCCAAACTTTAAGAAACGACAACTTAGGTTTCTTGCCAAACCACAGTTCATATGTGAATGCAGCTGTCTCTAATGGATAACCCCAAAATGATAGTGGTAAATCGGTAAGAGACATCATAGATCGCATCATATCTAATAAAGTACGGTTACGACGTTCGGACACACCATTACGCTGTGGTGTTCCAGGTGGCGTGAGTTGTGAAACTATTCCACATTGTTTTAAATGAAGGCCAAACACGTAACTCAAATATTCGCCTCCGCGATCAGATTGTAGAAACTTTATTTTCTTGTTACGTTGATTCTCCACTTCACTCTGAAATTCTTTGAACTTTTCAAATGTTTCAGACTTGTGTTTCATTATGTAGATATACCCATATCTGCTCAAATCATCTGTGAAGGTCAGAAAATAATGATACCTGCCGCGAGCCTCAACACTCATCGGACTGCATTCATCGGTATGTATTATTTCCAATAAGTCAGTAGCGCACTCCATTATACCGGAGAATGGAGTCTTAGTCATCTAGCCCATGAGGCATTGTTCGCAAGCATCAAATGATTCATAATCAAGTGATTCCAAAAGTCCATCTGCATGGAGTTTCTTCATGCGCTTTACTCAAATATGACCTAAACGGTGGTGACACAAATATGTTGCACTATCATTATCAACTTTGCATCTTTTGGCATCAATATTATGAATATGTGTATCACCACGATCGAGATTCAACAAAATAGACCAGTCATATTGAGTGTATGACCATAGAAGGTTTTATTCATGTAAATAGAACAACAACTATTCTTTGACTTAATTTTATAACTGTATTGCAATAAACATGATCCAATCATATTCATGCTCAACGCAAACAACAAATAACATTTATTTTAGTTCAACACTAATCCCGAAGGTAAAGGGAGTTGTGCGATGGTGATCTTATCAACCTTGGAATCACTTCCAACACACCATCGTCACCTCGCCCTTAACTAGTCTCTGTTTATTTTGCAACTCCCTGTTTCGAGTTACTACTCTTAGCAACTGAACCAATATCAAATACCGAGTGGTTGCTATAAAACACTAGTAAAGTACACATCAATAACCATGTATATCAAATATACCTTTGTTCACTTTGCCATCCTTCTTATCCGCCAAGTATCTAGGGCAGTTCCACTTCCAGTGACCATTTCCTTGAAGTAGAAGCCTCAGTTTCAAGCTTGGGTCCAGCTTTGGGCTTCTTCTTGGGAGTGGCAACTTTCTTGCCATTCTTCTTGAAGTTCCCCTTCTTTCCCTTGCCCTTTTTCTTGAAACTAGTGGCCTTGTTAACCATCAACGATTGATGCTCTTTCTTGATTTCTACCTCCGCAACTTTGAGCATAGCGAAGAGCTAGGGAATTGTCTTATCCATCCCTTGCATATTATAGTTCATCACGAAGCCATTGTAGCTTGGTGGCAATGATTGAAGGACTCTGTCAATAACACTATCATCCAAAAGATTAACTCCGTGCTGAGTCAAGTGGTTATGGTACCCAGACATTCTGAGTATGTGTTCACTGACAGAACTGTTCTCCTCCATTTTACATCTATAGAACTTGTTGGAGACTTCATATCTCTCAACTCGGGCATTTGCTTGAAATATTAATTTCAACTCCTGGAACATCTCATATGGTCCATGACGTTCAAAACGTCTTTGAAGTCCCGATTCTAAGCCGTAGAGCATGGCACACTGAACTATAGAGTAGTCATCAGACCGCGTGTGCCAGACGTTCAAAGCGTCTACATTAGTGGGAGGGGGCTTTTCACCTAGCGGTGCATCAACATAATTCTTTTGTGCAGCAATGAGGATAATCCTCAAGTTATGGACCCATTTCGTGTAGTTGCTACCATCATCTTTCAACTTAGCTTTCTCAAGGAACGCACTAAAATTCAAGGGAACGGTAGCACGAGCCATTGATATACAACATAGATATGCAAAAACTATCAGGACTAAGTTCATTAGAAATTAAGTTCAATTAATTATATTACTTAAGAACTCCCACTTAGATAGACATCCCTCGAGTCATCTAAATGATCACGTGATCCATATCAACTAAGCCATGTCTGATAATCACCTGAGATGGAGTAGTTTTCAATGGTGAACATCTCTATGTTTATCATATCTACTATATGATTCACGTTCGACCTTTTGGTCTCCAGTGGTCCGAGGCCATGTTTGTACATGCTAGGCCCGTCAAGTTTAACCCGAGTATTCCGCACGTGCAAAACTGTCTTGCACCCGTTGTATGTGAACGTAGAGCTTATCACACCCGATCATCACGTGGTGTCTCAGCACCACGAACTGTCGCAACGGTGCATACTCAGGGAGAACACTTATACCTTGAAATTTTAGTGAGGGATCATCTTATTATGCTACCGCCATACTAAGCAAAATAAGATGCATAAAAGATAAACATCACATGCAATGAAAAATATGTGACGTGATATAGCCATCATCATCTTGTGCCTTTGATCTCCATCTCCAAAGCACCGTCAGGATTTCCATCGTCACTGGCTTGACACCTTGATCTCCATCGTAGCGTCGTTGTCGTCTCGCCAACTATTGCTTCTACAACTATCGCTAACGCATAGTGATAAAGTAAAGCAATTACATGGCGATTGCATTTCATACAATAAAGCGACAACCATAAGGCTCCTGCCAGTTGCCGATAACTTTTACAAAAAATGATCATCATATCTCATACAACAATGTATATCACATCATGTCTTGACCATATCACATCACAACATGCCCTGCAAAAACAAGTTAGACGTCCTCTACTTTGTTCTTGCAAGTTTTACGTGGCTGCTACGGGCTTCTAGTAAGAACTGTTCTTACCTACGCATCAAAACCACAATGATGTTTCGTCAAGTTTGCTGTTTTAACATTCAACCAGGACCGGCCGTAGTCAAATTCGATTCAAGTAAAGTTGGAGAAACAGACACCCGCCAGCCACCTTTATGCAAAACAAGTTGCATGTCTGTCGGTGGAACTGGTCTCATGAACGTGGTCATGTAAGGTTGGTCCGAGCCGCTTCATCCAACAATACCGCCGAATCAAAATAAGATGTTGGTGGTAAGCAGTATGACTATCATCGCCCACAACTCTTTGTGTTATACTCGTGCATATCATCTATGCATAGACCTGGCACTGATACCATTGTTGGGGAACGCAACATGCAATTTCAAAAATTTCCTACGCTCACGCAAGATCTATCTAGGAGATGCATAGCAACGAGAGGGGGAGAGTGTGTCCACGTACCCTCGTAGACCGAAAGCGGAAGCGTTAGTTTAACATGGTTGATGTAGTCGAACGTTTTCTCGATTCAACCGATCAAGTACCGAGCGTACGACACCTCCGAGTTTTGCACACGTTCAGCTCGATGACGTCCCTCGTGAAGGAAATATGCCCTAGAGGCAATAATAAAGTTGTTATTTATATTTCCTTATATCATGATAAATGCTTATTATTCATGCTAGAATTGTATTAACCGGAAACTTAGGATAATGTGTGAATACATAGACAAACAGAGTGTGCCTAGTATGCCTCTACTTGACTAGCTCGTTAATCAAAGATGGTTAAGTTTCCTAACCATAAACATGTGTTGTCATTTGATGAACGGGATCACATCATTAGAGAATGATGTGATGGACAAGACCCATCCGTTAGCTTAGCATAATGATCGTTTAGTTTTATTGCCATTGCTTTCTTCATTACTTATACATATTCCTCTGACTATGAGATTATGCAACTCCCGAATACCAGAGGAACACTTTGTGTGCTATAAAACATCACAACGTAACTGGGTGATTATAAAGATGATCTACAGGTGTCTCCGAAGGTGTTTGTTGAGTTGGCATAGATCAAGATTAGGATTTGTCACTCCGTGTATCGGAGAGGTATCTCTGGGCCCTGTCGGTAATGCGCATCAGTATAAGCCTTGCAAGCAATGTGAATAATGAGTTAGTTACGGGATGATGCATTACGGGATGAGTACAGAGACTTGCCGGTAACAAGATGGAACTAGGTATGATGATACCGACGGTCGAATCTCGGGCAAGTAACATACTGATGACAAAGGGAATAACGTATGTTGTTATGCGGTTTGACCGATAAAGATCTTTGTAGAATATGTAGGAGCCAATATGAGCATCCAGGTTCCGCTATTGGTTATTGACCGAAGATATGTCTCGGTAATGTCTACATAGTTCTCGAACCCGTAGGGTCCGCATGCTTAACGTTCGATGACGATTTGTATTATGAGTTATGTGTTTTGGTGACCGAAGTTTGTTCGGAGTCCCGGATAAGATCACGGACATGACGAGGAGTCTCAAAATGGTCGAGAGGTAAAGATTGATATATTGGAAGGTTATATACGGACACCGGAATGGTTTCGATAAGGTTCGGGGAATTTTTGGAGTACCGGGATGCTACCGGACCCCCCCGGGAATGTTATTGGGCCTAATGGGCCATAGTGGAGGAGAGGAGGAAGGCCACGGGAGGTGGCGCGCATCCCCCTTGCCCCAATCCGAATTGGACAAGGGGAGGGGGTGCAGCCCCCCTCTTTCCTTCTCCTTCTCCCTCTCCCTCCTTTCCCCTTTTGCCCTCTCCGTTGGAAGGAAAGGGGGGCCGAATCCTACTAGGAACGGAGTCCTAGTAGGACTCCCCCTCCTGGCGCACCCCCCTTGGGCCGGCCTCCCCCTCCCCCTCCTTTATATACGTGGGCAGGGGGCACCCCAAAGGCACCACAGTTGTTTCTTAGCCGTGTGCGGTGCCCCCCTCCACAGTTTACCACCTTGGTCATATTTGTCGTAGTGCTTAGGCGAAGCCCTGCGCGGATCACATCACCAACACCGTTGCCACGCCATCATGCTGACGGAACTCTCCCTCGACCCTCTACTGGATCAAGAGCTCGAGGGACGTCATCAAGCTGAACGTGTGCTGAACACGGAGGTGTCGTACGTTCGGTACTTGGATCGGTTGGATCGTGAAGACGTTCAACTACATCAACCACGTTAACATAACACTTACGCTTTCGGTCTATGAGGGTATGTGGACACTCTCTCCCCTCTCGTTGCTATGCACCTCCTAGATAGATCTTGCGTGATCGTAGGAATTTTTTTAAATTACTACGTTCCCCAACACGTCGAACTCTTGATCCAGCAAAGTGTCGAGGGAGAGTTCCGTCAGCACGACAGCGTGGTGACAGTGACGGTGAAGTGATCCACGCAGGGCTTCGCCTAAGCACTACATGAATATGACCGGAGGAGTAAACTATGGAGGGGGCGCCACACACGGCTTGGAACAATTGATGTGTGTTAGAGGCGCCCTCCACCCCCGTATATAAAGGAGGGAGAGGGGAGGAGGCCGTTCTAGGCGCACCCCAAATGGGAGGAGTCCCACTTGGGCTCCTAGTCCAATTTGCCCCCCCTTTCCTTTACCGGAAGGGGAAAGGTGGAAGGAGAGAGAGGAGGAGAAGGAAAGGGGGGTGCCGCCCCCTCCCATTGTCCATTTCTGACTCCTCCCTTGGGGGGGGGGGGAGGGGCACGCCACCCCTTGTGGGCTGGCTTGCCTCCCTCCTATGGCCCATATCTTCCCCCGGGGGGTTTCGGTAACCCCCCGGTATTCCGATATACCTGATACATTCCGAAACACTTCCGGTGTCCGAATACAATCGTCCAATATATCAATCTTTACCTCTCGACCATTTTGAGACTCCTCGTCATGTCCGTGATCTCATCCGGGACTCCAAACAATCTTAGGTCACCAAATCACATAACTCATAATACAAACCGTCATCGAACGTTAAGCGTGCGGACCCTACGGGTTCGAGAACTATGTAGACATGACCAAGACACCTCTCCAGTCAATAACCAATAGCGGAACTTGGATGCATATATTGGTTCCTACATATGCTACGAAGATCTTTATCGGTCAAACCGTAATGACAACATGCGTCATTCCCTTTGTCATCGGTATGTTACTTGCCCGAGATTCGATAGTCAGTATCTTCATACCTAGTTCAATCTCGTTACCGGCAAGTCTCTTTACTCGTTCTGTAATGCATCATCCCGCAACTAACGCATTAGTCACATTGTTTGCAAGGCTTATCATGATGTGCAATACCGAGAGGGCCCAAAGATACCTCTCCGATACTCGGAGTGACAAATCCTAATCGCGATTAATGCCAACCCAACAAACACCTTCGGAGATACCTGTAGAGCATATCTATAATCACCCAGTTACGTTGTGATGTTTGATAGCACACAATGTATTCCTCCAGTATTCGGGAGTTGCATAATCTCATAGTCAAAGGAATATGTATAAGTCATGAAGAAAGCAATAGCAATAAAACTTAGCGATCATTATGCTAAGGTAACAGATGGGTCTTGTCCATCACATCATTCTCTAACGATGTGATCCCGTTCATCAAATGACAACACATGTCTATGGTTAGGAAACTTAACCATCTTTGATTAAGGAGCTAGTCTTGTAGAGGCATACTAGGGACACTGTGTTTTGTCTATGTATCAACACATGTATCACATTTTCGGTTAATACAATTCTAGCATGAATAATAAACATTTATCATGATATAAGGAAATATAAATTACAACTTTATTATTGCCTCTAGGGCATATTTCCTTCACCCGGGGCCCTTGTGGTTCGGGTGCCCGGAGGCACCATAGGGGTTTTCCTCTGCCTTGGTTTTGTCCAGGTGCCCGAGGTCCCTGGAACCCCGGGTGCCCGGCCCTCTGACTTTTGTCCCGCTAATCTGTTCATGAGCCCTGGGTCTCTGACCCCTGGGTGCCCGGGGTAGGCCGTGGACTTTGTGTTGTGTCCTGGTATCTAGACCCCTTTAGTCCGGGTACCCGGGGTGGCGGTTGTGCAATGACTCCTTTCGACTTGTGAGGTATAAATACCCCCCTTGTTCCACCTCCTAACTCTAATCTTCCTCAAGCTTTTCCCCACCTTTTCTAAACTAGAAAAATCTCGAGATCTCCATCCCCATCCACCCAAACTCTCCAATACTTTGGGGATTAGAGGAGATTCACCCGATCTACATTCCTACCAAACCTATTTACGTCCCTGACTCTTTCAATTTCATCGACTTGTTACTCTTGGGTGTTTGGGCACCCTAGATGGAAGAGGTCACCATGGAGCCATATTCCATTATGGTGAAGCTTCGTGGTGGTGTTGTTAGCCTCTAATTAAATTGTGGAGACTGCCCTGACCTTGTTTGTAAAGGTCCCAGTTGCCACCTTCAAGGGCACCGTTAGTGGATTCACGGCACCTTGCATCGTGCGAGGGCGTGAGGAGAATAGGGTGAGCCATTGTGGCCATTATGCCTCCAGACCCCTCCAACGGAGACGTACCTCCCCCATAGGAGGGAACTTCGGAAACACATCCTCATATCCACTTGCAGTTACTTCTTACCTTTACTTTGTGCAAGCTTTTCATATTTTTGTTGTGCTTGTCATATAGGTTGTCCACCTAGTTGCATATATATATATATACAACCTAATTTTTGTTGAGCCTAAAATTTGTGAAGGAAGTTAAAAATTGTTAGTCACCTATTCAACACCCCCTGTCTAGTCGATGATATGTCTCCAACCTATCTATAATTTTTGATTGTTCCATGCTGTTATATTATCATTCGTGGATGTTTTATAATCATTTTATGGTCATTTTTTGGTACTAACCTATTGACATAGTGCCAAGTGCCAGTTGCTATTTTTTGCATGTTTTTTACATCAGAGGAAATCAATATCAAACGGAATCCAAACACCGCGAAACTTTTTGTGGAGTTTTTTATGGACCAGAAGACTACCAATGGGCCAGAGCAGCACCTGGGGGGTGCCCCGAGGGGGGCACAACCCACCAGGGCGCGCCTGGGGGCCCAGGCACGCCCAGGTGGGTTGTGCCCACCTCGGTGGCCTCCCGCACCCCCTCTTTACCCTATAAATTCACAAATATATTCCAAAAACCCTCAGGGTTAACCTAGATCAGAAGTTCGGCCACCGCAAGGCTCTTTAGCCATCGAAAACCAATCTAGACCCCGTTCTGGCACCCTGCCGGAAGGGGGAATCATCTCCGGTGGCCATCTTCATCATCCCGGCGGCCACCACGATGAGGAGGGAGTAGTCCACCCTCGGGGCTGAGGGATTGTACCAATAGCTATGTGTTTAATCTCTGTCTCTGTCTCTCGTGTTCTTGAGATGCCACAATCTTGATGTATCGGGGGCTTTGTTAATATAGTCAGATCATATGGTGTTTTCCCCTCTCTTTCTTGTTGTGATGAATTGAGTCTTCCCTTTGATATTTCGTTTTATCGGATTGAATACTTTTATGGATTTGAGAGCACTTGCTATGTGTCTTGCATATGAATACTCGTGGTGACAATGGGGTATCGTATTGATTCAGTTGATATATGTTTTGGCACTCAACTCGCGTATTCCTGAGGTGACATTGGGGTAATCTACGCATAGGGGTTGATGCATGTTCTTGTCTTTGTTTCTCCGGTAGAAATCTTGGGACACTCTTTGAAGTTCTTTGTGTTGGATTGAGTATTATGAATCTAAAATTATTTGGTGTTGTTTTAGTACGAACTCTTGGATAGATCGGAAAGAATAGCTTCGAGGTGGTTTCGTACCCTACAAACGATTTCTTCATATGTTCTCCGCTAGATAGGAACTTTGGAGTGATTCTTCATCGCACTCTGAGGGGTGGTTATATGATCCAATTATATTAGCATTGTTGAGAGATTGCACTAGCTAAAGTACGGACCCTAGGCCTCATTTTCAAGCATTACAATACCGTTTTTGTGCCCATTTACTATTTGCTACCTTGTTTTTATTTATTCAAATTATAAAAATATATTTCTACCATCAATATTACACTTTTATCACCATCTCTTCGCCGAAATAGTGCACCTATACAAATTACCATTGTATTTGGTGTGTTGGGGACACAAGAGACTTTTTATTCCTTGGTTGCGGGGTTGTTTGAGAGAGACCATCTTCATCCTACACCTCCCACGGATTGATAAACCTTAGGTCATCCACTTGAGGGAAAATTGCTACTATCCTACAGAACTCTGCGCTTGGAGGCCCAACACGTGTCGACAAGAATAAAGCTGCATAGTAGACATCAGTCGACCGCACTGATCCTTTCAACATTTCCATGTCAGTGCCATATACCCCGGAGATAAGGAGAAATGCCAAGAAGGTGGAGGAGATGTTGGAGGTGGAAGACACCCAAACATTGAAGAGGTCGTGCAATTACAGGATCGAGCAAGTGTTTCTTTGTGCAAAACATGGATTAACGTCTCTCTTGATGCCACGGTCAGTGTTGATCAAACAAAGGTAGTTTGGGGGAAGGCCGAGGTCTATTACAACAACCATGTGCCCGTACCCTCCAAGAGGATAATCGAGTCTCTCGCTCATCATTGTACTAAGATTCAAGACCAATGCAACCAATGAGCTGGAGGTGTTGAGCAAGACAACCTTGCACTGATAAGTGACGGAGTCGAATCTGGGAGATCTCGGGTAGGAGGTCCTAAGTTGGTAGCCTTGGCACGATGGTAATAGGACAGAAAGGGGACACAATGCTTGGCACGATGGTAACCCTACATCCTGCTTTGTTTGTCTTGATTCTGGATGGGGTACAGAGTACAGGTTGATCTAGCTTGAGATCATATGTGTTTGAATCTATCTGCCTCCATGGACTACGACCCTCGACTTATATAGATGTCGGGGATACCTGGGGTTAGACATAGGTCAGTTACATCTGGAGATAAACATGTCAAAGGTCGCATTCGCGTCTTGGAGTATGCGCCAAGTGTTCGAAGATTCCATCTTGATTACTTCATCAGTCCCTGATGAATGTGGCCCATTGGTTGGTCGCTTGGGGGTCCTCAGCCTAGCCCATGTTTGGGATCCCACGATTAGCAGCCCCCTATCGCAAGACTAGATCACAGTTCTGATAACGCCGCACCTGTTGCTAGTAGAAGGAAAATTGTGCTCTAGCAACATCTCGCTCCTCGTCCAAGGCACTGAGGTCGTCCTGCTGACCTTGTTCGGCTCCCTGTTCTTCATAAATACGTACTTGAGGTGCATCATGAATGAAGTCACTTGGTAGTATGGCCTCTGCACCATAAACCATGAAAATGGTGTATATCCTATTGATCTGTTGGGTGTGGTACGGAGTCCCCATAGCATGGAGTTGAGATCCTCGACCCACTTGTTGTCGGCTTCCTCTAGAGATCGAATCAGGTGAGGCTTGATGCCGCTTTGTAGCGACCAGACCTCAAACAGTTTGATCTACTATGCACCAGTGTCATCCTTGGATCAGTAATGCTGACAAGCACAACACTCGAAGGATTTATAACAGAGTAGCAATCACACACTTATTACATCGACTGTCTCAAAGGAGAACTAAATATGATAAATATGGCTTACGGCCATCTAAAAAACGATAACAGCGGAAGACTTGGAAGATAAGTGAGTCCATCAACTCCAACGGCATCACTGAGTATAAGACCACGACCTAAGGCACCTTACTCGTCGTCTGAAAAGTCTGCAACATGAAACGTTGCAGCCCGAAAACGGGTCAGCACATGGAATATGCTGGCAATATAACACATAGAGAGTAATGAACAGAATAAGGCTATACTACATGCATATTTGGCTGGTGTAAAGCTCTATGGTTACAGTTTTTGCGAAAAGCCAATTTTTCCCTACCGCAAAGGAATAAAATTTTATTTAACTATCATGGTGGTTGTTGAACATTGAGATGGTTGACAGCATCTCAATCCCAATTAAGAACGTGATTAACCCAATCAAATTAACTTAAGTAACATGGTGATGAGATCCACATGATAATCCAAGTACTAGATACTCAAGATGTCCATAACCGGGGACACGGCTAACCATGATTAGTTTGTACACTCTGCAGAGGTTTGTGCACTTTTCCCCACAAGACTCGATCTCCTCCGTTGGGATTCTCGCACTACATGGTGTTTGAGAAACAGATGACCGAGACACAGTCTTTCAGAAGCATTAACTCTAACCCCGGGTAGACAGTACCAACCTACATCCCCTACATCTGCTAGCCTACCACTGGAAGAGGTCATGCAACCTACTCAACTATGCTAGAGCCCATAATAGCTTGTGGCTGCACACGGAAGTTTCTAGCATGAATAATCTTATGATCCCTTTGAGCCTGGGTGGCGGTCCATAGGATAATCACACGGAACCCCGGGATTTCCAAAAATACAGGCAACACTGGATTCTCCAGGTGCCTCAATCCACCCAGATGTGAGTTTAAGTTGCCACCTTAAGTTTAACCATTAATTAACAATCTCACAACTGTCATGGAAAGATCTCTCAAACCCAATCCACGTCTACTAGCATAGCATAGCAATATGAGCAAACGTAGAAGTAACTCCCAAAGGTTTGATAACAAAACAGGTAATAGGTACTACCTCATCTACTTCCCGATACCCACAATTTAATCAGATCCTAATCATGCAATGTTTGAGGATTGGTCTAATGCAATAAAACTGGGTAGTAAAGAGGTATGATCAAAGTGTTACTTGCCTTGCTGATGATCCGTGAAACCTAGAGATTCGAAGTAGCAAGCGGCGCACTCCGGGTACTCTATCGCAAACAAACAAGCATACAATAAGCACTCATCTAATGCACAGGTAAAACTCAAATAAAAGATCTAACCAGAAAGTTCAACTTAAGAACTCCGGTTTGCAAAAAGAATCAAATCAAACGAAGCAACGAAAGTCAAACGGCGAAAGAAACAAGCTTCGTTTACTAATCTGGATCTAAGTCAAATTTTACAGTAGCAAAAACTTGTTTGAGTTGGTTAAACGGAAAGAGAATTTCGAGACGAAACTCTAGGCGCTTGAATCGCCTGATTCCGATAAACGAGCGAAAAGTTATACTAGAACGAAAATCGGATCAGAAATCGCGATCTGGAATAATCGCGGAAAAATCCGAGAAAAAGAAAAACTGACGAACAGTTTATCGAACGAACGTTCGTTAACTGTAACTAAACGATGAACGCGTTCGTTAAAACGAACGAACGAGCGAACGCTCGCTAAAAAGACTAAACCGAAAAAAAACCAAACCGATCTATAAAAAAATAAACCGGGGTTTCTAAAAAAACTGCACGGTTTTCCGGCGAAAACCGGCGCGACGGCTACCTCGGGTCCGGCGGGATCCGGCGGGGTCGGGCGGCTCCGGCGGGGTTCGGGAGGCGGCGTGGGGCGGCGGGGCTGCGGGTGGCGGCGGGGTCGACGGGAGGCGTCGGGCGGCGGCGTTCGGGCGTCGGGCCGCGGCTTCCCGCGGCGGCGGCGTTCGGCGACGGCGGCGGCGGTTGGTGGCGCGGGCGGCGGGGTTCGGGGTGGGGAACGAGGTGGCGGGGCGGGGTACTTATAGGTTCGGGGGGGGGGCGTCCGACTTGGAGAAGGGGGCGACCCCGGGCGGCGGTGGCGGCGTCGTCCCGGACTCCGGCGGGAGTCCGGCTCGGCCACGATTCGGGCGAGGCGGCGCGGCAGGTGGGCCTGCTGGGCCTTTGTCCCAGTTCGGTCCGCGAGCGATTTTTTTTAAATTACGCCGAACTAAAATAAATCCTAGAAAAATAAATAAAATCTAAAAATGCCAAAACAAATTTTCACCATCTAACTAAAATAATTAGAACGCGATGAACATTTTCTTGGCCCTAAAATGCAATTTTGAAAACGTGCAAAGTTTTCTAATGCAAATAAAATCCAAATAAAATCGAATATTTGATTTTAATATTTTTCCTCCAATATTTCAATTATTTTGGAGAAGTCATATTTTCTCCTCTCATATACTTTTATTTGAAATATTTTTCGGAGTGAAAAATAATTTAAACCAAAATCCTCGTTTCATAATTTGATGAAAATCAAATATGAAAACCGGGAAATCCCCAACTCTCTCCGAGGGTCCTTGAGTCGCTTAGGATTTCGAGGATTAGCGAAAATGCAATAAAATATGCTATGCAATGATGATCTAATGTATAACATTCCAAATTGAAAATTTGGGATGTTACAAACCTACCCCCTTAAGAGGAATCTCGCCCTCGAGATTCGGGTTGGCTAGAAAATAGGTGAGAGTGGTCCTTCCGTAGATCTTCCTCTCGCTCCCAGGTGGCTTCATCTTCGGTGTGGTGGCTCCACTGAACTTTGCAAAACTTGATAACCTTGCTGCGGGTGACTCGGCTGGCATACTCAAGAATTTTGACTGGTTTCTCCTCATAAGTTAAATCACTATCCAACTGAATCGCCTCTAGTGGCACTGTATCTCTCAGCGGTATATCAGCCATCTCTGCGTGACACTTCTTCAACTGGGAAACGTGGAATACATCATGAACTCCTGACAATCCTTCAGGCAATTCCAACTTGTAAGCAACTTCTCCCATACGCTCCAAAACTTTGTATGGTCCTACAAAACGTGGCGCTAACTTTCCCTTAACTCCAAAACGCTTCACTCCTCGAAGTGGTGATACTCGAAGATAAACTCGGTCTCCGGCTTCATAAACTGTTTCCTTACGTTTTGAATCCGCATAGCTCTTCTGCCTGGTCTGGGCTACTTTGAGTCTATCGCGAATCAACTTCACCTTCCGTTCAGATTCTTTAATCAAGTCTGGTCCAAACAACTGGCGGTCTCCAACTTCGTCCCATAACAATGGTGTTCTACACCTCCTTCCGTACAAAGCTTCGAAAGGGGCCATCTTCAAACTGGATTGATAACTGTTGTTGTAAGAAAACTCTGCATACGGCAAATTGTCGTCCCAACTGGATCCATAATCTAGCGCACAAGCTCTCAGCATGTCTTCCAAAATCTGATTGACTCTCTCGGTCTGTCCGTCTGTCTGTGGATGAAAGGCTGTACTGAACTCTAGCCTGGTACCCAAAGTTTCGTGCAACTGATTCCAAAACTTTGAAGTAAACTGGGTTCCTCTATCTGATACAATGCTCCTCGGAACTCCATGCAGACATACGATCCTAGTCATGTATATCTTTGCCAACTTAGCACTGGTGTAAGTGGTCTTCACTGGGATGAAATGAGCTACCTTCGTCAAACGATCGACTACAACCCATATCGAGTCATAGCCTGAACGAGTCCTGGGCAATCCCGTGATAAAATCCATGCCTAGTTTATCCCACTTCCATTCGGGTATCGGCAATGGCTGTAGCAATCCTGCTGGCTTCTGATGCTCTGCCTTCACTCTCTGACATACATCACAAACTGCTACATACTCCGCAATATCCTTCTTCATTCCGGTCCACCAGAAAGTATCCTTCAAATCCAAATACATCTTGGTATTTCCTGGGTGAATCGAATACGGCGAATCATGGGCCTCTTGTAAGATCAACTTCCTGATCTCCGGATCATTGGGCACATAAACGCGGTCCTCAAACCATAAGGTATCGTGCTCATCCTCACGAAATCCCTTGGCTTTTCCTTTACTCATCTTTTCCTTTATCTCATCAATCTCCTTGTCTGTCTTTTGTGCTTCTCGGATCTTTTCCATCAAGGTAGACTGAATCTCCAATGTTGCTACATAGCCTCTCGGAACTATTTCCAAACGTAGTTCGCGAAAATCCTCGGCTAACTCCTTGGGTAACTCTCCGATCATGAGTGTGTTGACATGGCTCTTGCGGCTCAACGCATCGGCTACTACGTTAGCTTTTCCGGGGTGATAATGCAATCTCATATCATAATCTTTTATGAGTTCCAACCATCTCCTTTGCCTGAGATTCAACTCCTTCTGCGTGAAAATGTACTTCAAACTCTTGTGATCCGTGTACACCTCACAGTGATTTCCGATGAGAAAATGTCTCCATGTCTTCAACGCATGCACTACAGCTGCTAACTCCAAATCATGTGTAGCGTAATTCTTCTCATGGGGTTTAAGCTGTCGTGAAGCATATGAAACAACTCTTCCTTCCTGCATAAGCACTGCTCCAAGTCCTCGACGTGAAGCATCGCAGTAAACTTCATAATCCTTGCGCTGATCTGGCAGAATCAACACTGGTGATGTAACCAAACGTTTCTTTAACTCCTGAAAACTAGCTTCACATTCCTCAGTCCAATTGAACTTGGTGTCCTTCTTCAACAGCTCCGTCATGGGCTTAGCAATCCTCGAAAAATTCTCAATGAACCTCCGATAGTATCCTGCAAGTCCAAGAAAACTCCGGATCTCTCCAACTGATGTGGGTGATTCCCAGTTTGTCACAGTGACAACCTTGGTGGGGTCTACTGCTATTCCTTCTCCGGATATAACATGTCCGAGGAATCCAACTTCCTTCAACCAAAATTCACATTTGCTGAACTTGGCGTATAACTGATGTTCTCTGAGCTTCTCAAGTACCAAACGCAAATGCTCCTTATGCTCCTCTTCATTCTTGGAGTAGACCAAAATATCATCAATGAACACCACGACGAACTTATCCAAAAACTCCATAAACACCTTGTTCATCAGGTTCATGAAATAGGCAGGTGCGTTAGTCAGACCAAATGACATAACGGTATACTCGTACAGCCCATACCTAGTGGTAAAAGCCGTCTTAGGTATATCCTGCTCTCGAATCTTCAACTGGTGGTATCCTGATCGCAGATCGATCTTGGAAAATACCTTAGCTCCTTGCAATCGGTCAAACAGATCATTGATCATCGGTAGTGGGTACTTATTTTTGATGGTCACTTCATTCAATCCTCGATAATCAACAACCATCCTTAACGATCCATCCTTCTTCTCCACTAGAAGCACTGGTGATCCCCAAGGTGACGAACTTGGGCGAATATAGCCTTTATCCAGTAACTCCTTAATCTGCTTCTTAATTTCTTCCAAATCCTTAGCGGGCATCCTGTATGGTCTCTTAGATATCGGCCCTGTGCCTGGCAAAAGCTCAATCAAAAACTCAATGTCTCTATCCGGTGGCATGCCTGGCAACTCTTCTGGAAATACGTCAGGGAAATCCTTCACCACTGGTACTTCCTCCTGTACAACTCCTGATAAGGAATTCACCTGAGTCCTCTTCGGCACATGCCGGGATACATACTTGATCCTTCTTCCTTCTGGGGTGGTAAGCAAAATCGACTTACTAGCGCATTCAATGTTCCCTCCATACTTCGATAACCAATCCATGCCTAATATCACATCCAATCCTTGCGATTCCAATACTATTAGGTCTGAGGGAAACACGTAGTTACCAATCCTTAATGGTAACCGATCACACCATAGACTAGCCATATACTCTGCTCCTGGCGAGGTTACTAACATGGGTGACCTAAGGGCTTGGGTTGGCAGTTTATACTTATCCACAAATCCCCTTGATATGTATGAATGCGATGCACCAGTATCAAAAAGAACGAGTGCAGTAAATGTCTTAACCAAAAACTTACCTATTACTGCATCAGGCTGTGCTTCAACCTCCTCCACGTAAACGTGGTTCACTTGTCCTTTGTTGAAAGGGTTGGGCTTCTTCCCAGAGCTTCCATTGCCATTTCCATTCTTAGCTTCCGGGCATTCAGTTGCATAATGTCCAGTCTTCTGGCATTTGTAACAAGTAATGTGGCTCAGATCTCTCTTAGTTGGGGTCGATGGGTTGGTACGGTTCTGTCCGTTGCTTCCTCCATTCCCATTACCATTCTTGGGTCCACTATGGTTGTGCGAACCTCCTGCTCCATGGGTATGCTGAAAATGTCCTCCTGAATTCGGGGTAAAACGTGGCTTCTGATGAGCTCCAGAATTGTACTTCCCTTGTCCATACTTCCTCTTGCGGCTTTCAATCTGCTGCTGCTTCCCTTCAATCATGAGAGCTCTATCTACCAACTCCTGGTAGTTGTTGAAGGTTGCTACCATCAACTGCATGCTTAGCTCATCATTCAGTCCTTCCAGAAACTTCTCCTGCTTGGCTGCATCTGTAGCAACGTCATCTGGGGCATAACGTGCTAACTTACTAAAGTCCTCCACATACTGGCCTACGGTGCGTCCTCCTTGGCGTAGGTTGCGAAACTCACGCTTCTTCATAGCCATAGCTCCTGCTGAAACATGGGCAGTACGGAAAGCTTGCTGAAACTGGTCCCATGTGACAGTGTCGATAGGGTGAGTGGCTGTGTAATTCTCCCACCATGATGCTGCGGGTCCATCAAGTTGATGTGCGGCAAAACGCACTCTCTCCGCATCTGTGCATCCTGCAGTGGTCAGCTCCCTTCCAACCTTGCGGAGCCAATCATCTGCAACAATCGGCTCGGTGCTGCTGGAAAACACCGGCGGATTCAACCTCAAGAATCGGGCCAAATGATCAACAGGTGGTGGTGGTGGGTTGTTGTTGTTGTTGCCTTGGTTCTGTACTAACACTTGCATTAGGGCATTCTGCTGCTGAATCAACTGAGTGATCTCCGGTGGAAAAACAAATCCGGCGTCGCGTCTCGGAGGCATCTGCTGGGTTTAGAAAGGATGAGAATTTAGAATAGAATGAGGTCTAGAGGGAAAACACTACCCATATGCACATGAGACAAACACAAACAATACCACTCAATCAATTCAAACAAGGCATACAATCGATCTAACTATCGTTACAAAGTGCTCGGACTATACTATATACATGGGGAAATACTACTACTGATTATGGTGGTCTACTAGAAATTTTGATCGGTCGAAGACTCCATGATATCTGCTCCAGCTTCATCAACAAATTCATCTTCACTGGGGTCCGAGTCGGTGTCGTCGATGATGATGTAGTTCTCTGGGCAAGTAGAATCGTCATCTTCTCCTCCTGGTGCTGGGTCTCCCATGAAAACTTCGATCTTCTTTATCAGGTCTTCATTCTTCTCCAGTAATGTTGCGATTTCCTCCTCATATCCATCGCGTGTAGACTTGATTTCTTCCTCCAGTTCCGTGATCTTGGTCAATGCCTTCTTCAGATCTATCATGCCTGCGCACATTTGGTTCTCCTGGCGACGAATGTGCTGGTTTAACTCCTGGATGAAAGCTGCAATTGATCTATCCTTCTTGGTGCTGATCATCTCCCATTGCTCATCTCGGCGCCCACAAATCTGATAAATAGTATCCTTAAGCTCCTTGTGGTAAACTTCTCCAATGCGTCCCATAGTGATGTGGGCTGCCATGCTCTTTCCTAAACTCCAGGTTGGTGCATCAAAGGAAAACTCTATAGGCTCAGTGACTGGCATGAACGTCCTTCCTGGAACTTGAACTTGAATCATCCAGCGCTCCTCTTCTGGTAGTGTGGCGTTGTAGGTTCCGGTGAAGCTTGGAATTCCGATGTTCAGGTATCTAGTGACTTCCTTCAAGTGGCGTCCAAATGGTGTATCTTCATCCGGTTGCATGAACTTGTTCCTTGCATCCGCCATTCCTAAAAGAGTAGAAAATGGAGAGGAGTCAGAAATGAGAAGAGAGTAGTGTTCTAGGGTTTAAGCTTAGTGGTCGTGTCCTACAGTCAGCGTGTGCTCTGATACCATCTTGTAGCGACCAGACCTCAAACAGTCTGATCTACTGTGCACCAGTGTCATCCCTGGATCAGTAATGCTGACACGCACAGTACTCGAAGGATTTATAACAGAGTAGCAATCACACACTTATTACATCGAGTGTCTCAAAAGAGAACTAAGTATGATAAATATGGCTTAAGGCCATCTAAAAACGATAACAGCGGAAGACTTGGAAGATAAGTGAGTCCATCAACTCCAACGGCATCACTGAGTATAAGACCACGACCTAAGGCACCTTACTCGTCGTCTGAAAAGTCTGCAACATGAAACGTTGCAGCCCGAAAACGGGTCAGCACATGGAATATGCTGGCAATATAACACATAGAGAGTAATGAACAGAATAAGGCTATACTACATGCATATTTGGCTGGTGGAAAGCTCTATGGTTACAGTTTTTGCGAAAAGCCAATTTTTCCCTACTGCAAAGGAATAAAATTTTATTTAACTATCATGGTGGTTGTTGAACATTGAGATGGTTGACAGCATCTCAATCCCAATTAAGAACGTGATTAACCCAATCAAATTAACTTAAGTAACATGGTGATGAGATTCACATGATAATCCAAGAACTAGATACTCAAGATGTCCATAACCGGGGACACGGCTAACCATGATTAGTTTGTACACTCTGCAGAGGTTTGTGCACTTTTCCCCACAAGACTCGATCTCCTCCGTTGGGATTCTCGCACTACATGGTGTTTGAGAAACGGATGACCGAGACACAGTCTTTCAGAAGCATTAACTCTAACCCCGGGTAGACAGTACCAACCTACATCCCCTACATCTGCTAGCCTACCACTGGAAGAGGTCATGCAACCTACTCAACTATGCTAGAGCCCATAATAGCTTGTGGCTGCACACGGAAGTTTCTAGCATGAATAATCTTATGATCCCTTTGAGCCTGGGTGGCGGTCCATAGGATAATCACACGGAACCCCGGGATTTCCAAAAATACAGGCAACACTGGATTCTCCAGGTGCCTCAATCCACCCAGATGTGAGTTTAAGTTGCCACCTTAAGTTTAACCATTAATTAACAATCTCACAACTGTCATGGAAAGATCTCTCAAACCCAATCCACGTCTACTAGCATAGCATAGCAATATGAGCAAACGTAGAAGTAACTCCCAAAGGTTTGATAACAAAATAGGTAATAGGTACTACCTCATCTACTTCCCGATACCCACAATTTAATCAGATCCTAATCATGCAATGTTTGAGGATTGGTCTAATGCAATAAAACTGGGTAGTAAAGAGGTATGATCAAAGTGTTACTTGCCTTGCTGATGATCCGTGAAACCTAGAGATTCGAAGTAGCAAGCAGCGCAGTCCGGGTACTCTATCGCAAACAAACAAGCATACAATAAGCACTCATCTAATGCAAAGGTAAAACTCAAATAAAAGATCTAACCAGAAAGTTCAACTTAAGATTGCAAAAAGAATCAAATCAAACGAAGCAACGAAAGTCAAACGGCGAAAGAAACAAGCTTCGTTTACTAATCTGGATCTAAGTCAAATTTTACAGTAGCAAAAACTTGTTTGAGTTGGTTACACGGAAAGAGAATTTCGAGACGAAACTCTAGGCGCTTGAATCGCCTGATTCCGATAAACGAGCGAAAAGTTATACTAGAACGAAAATCGGATCAGAAATCGCGATCTGGAATAACCGCGGAAAAATCCGAGAAAAAGAAAAACTGACGAACAGTTTATCGAACGAACGTTCGTTAACTGTAACTAAAGGATGAGCGCGTTCGTTAGAACGAACGAACGAGCGAACGCTTGCTAAAAAGACTAAACCGAAAAAACCAAACCGATCTATAAAAAAATAAACCGGGGTTTCTAAAAAAACTGCATGGTTTTCCGGCGAAAACCGGCGCGACGGCTACCTCGGGTCCGGCGGGGTCGGGCGGCTCCGGCGGGGTTCGGGAGGCGGCGTGGGGCGGCGTGGCTGCGGGTCCGGGCGGCGGGTGGCGGCGGGGTCGACGGGAGGCGTCGGGCGGCGGTGTTCGGGCGTCGGGCCGCGGCTTCCCGCGGCGGCGGCGTTCGCCGACGGCGGCGGCGGTTGGTGGTGCGGGCGGCAGGGTTCGGGGTGGGGAACGAGGTGGCGGGGCGGGGTACTTATAGGTTCGGGGGGGCGTCCGACTTGGAGAAGGGGGCGACCCCGGGCGGCGGCGGCGTCGTCGTCCCGGTCTCCGGCGGGAGTCCGGCTCGGCCACGATTCGGGCGAGGCGGCGCGGCAGGTGGGCCGGCTGGGCCTTCGGCCCAGTTCGGTCCGCGGGTGATTTTTTTAAATTACGCCGAACTAAAATAAATCCTAGAAAAATAAATAAAAATCTAAAAATGCCAAAACAAATTTTCACCGTCTAATTAAAAGAATTAGAACGCGATGAACATTTTCTTGGCCCTAAAATGCAATTTTGAAAATGTGCAAATTTTTCTAATGCAAATAAAATGCAATAAAATCCAAATAAAATCGAATATTTGATTTTAATATTTTTCCTCCAATATTTCAATTATTTTGGAGAAGTCATATTTTCTCCTCTCATATACTTTTATATGAAATATTTTTTGGAGTGAAAAATAATTAAAACCAAAATCCTCGTTTCATAATTTGATGAAAATCAAATATGAAAACCGGGAAATCCCCAACTCTCTCCGAGGGTCCTTGAGCTGCTTAGGATTTCGAGGATTAGCAAAAATGCAATAAAATATGCTATGCAATGATGATCTAATGTATAACATTCCAAATTGAAAATTTGGGATGTTACACGCTTAGTATTAATCCATTTGCCTGTTCACCTGCCTATTTGTTTGCGGGTGATAGACGAAGACGTAGTCAAGCTTAAAGTCTTACTTGGCGCACCACATTTTGACCTCCTTGATGGCCCAAAAGTATAGGGGATCTATCATAGTCCTTTCAATAAGTAAGAGTGTCGAATCCAACGAGGAGCAGAAGGAAATGACAAGTGGTTTTCAGCAAGGTATTCTCTGCAAGCACTGAAATTATCGGTAACAGATAGTTGTGTGATAAGATAATTCGTAAGGGTAATAAGTAACAAAAGTAACTAAGGTGCAGCAAGGTGGCCCAATCATTTTTGTAGCAAAGGACAAGCCTGGACGAACTCTTATATAAAGCAAAGCGCTCCCAAGGACACATGGGAATTACTGTCAAGCTAGTTTTCATCATGCTCATATGATTCGCGTTCGTTACTTTGATAATTTGATATGTGGGTGGACCAGTGCTTGGGTGCTGCCCTTCCTTGGACAAGCCTCCAACTTATGATTAACTCCTCTCGCAAGCATCCGCAACTACGAAATAAGAATTAAGATAAATCTAACCATAGCATGAAACATATGGATCCAAATCAGCCCCTTACGAAGCAACGCATAAACTAGGGTTTAAGCTTCTCTCACTCTAGCAACCCATCATCTACTTATTACTTCCCAATGCCTTCCCCTAGGCCCAAAACATGGTGAAGTGTCATGTAGTCGATGTTCACATAACATTACTAGAGGAAAGCCAACATACATCTCATCAAAATATTGAACGAATACCAAATTCACATGATTACTTATAACAAGACTTCTCCCATGTCCTCAGGAATAAACGTAACTACTCACAAAGCATATTCATGTTCATAATCAGAGGAGTATTAATTATCATTAAGGATCTGAACATATGATCTTCCACCAAATAAACCAACTAGCATCAACTATAAGGAGTAATCAACACTACTAGCAACCCACAGGTACCAATCTGAGGTTTTGAGACAAAGATCGGATACAAAAGATGAACTAGGGTTTGAGAGGAGATGGTGCTGGTGAAGATGTTGATGTAGATTGACCACCTCTCGATGAGAGGATCGTTGGTGATGACGATGGCTTCGATTTCCCCCTCCAGGAGGGAAGTTTCCCTGGAAGAATAGCTCCGCCAGAGCCATAGATTGGTTCTGCCTAGGTTCCGCCTCGAGACAGCGGTGCTTCGTCCCGAAAGCTTCCTTCTGATTTTTTTTCCAGGTCAAATCACACCATATAGCAGAAGATGGGCATCAGGGGCCTGCCAGGGGGCGCGCACAGGGGGGTAGGGTGCGCCCCCCACCCTTGTGGATGGCTGGTGGCCCCCCTCTGGTGCTTTCTTCGCCCAATATTTTTTATATATTCCAAAATAATTCTCCGTGAAGTTTTTGTACTTTTGGAGTTGTGCAGAGTAGGTCTCTAATATTTACTCCTTTTCCAGTCCAGAATTCCAGCTGCCGGCATTCTCCCTCTTCATGTAAACCTTATAAAATAAGAGAGAAAAGGCATAAGTATTGTGATATAATGTGTAATAACAGCCCATGATGCCATAATTATCAACATAAAAGCATGATGCAAAATGGACGTATCAACTCCCCCAAGCTTAGACCTTGCTTGTTCTCAAGCGAAAGCCGATATCGAAAAACATGTCCACATGTTTTTGAGATAGAGGTGTCGATAAAATAAAATACGGACATGAGGGCATCATGATCATCTTTAGGACAACAACATATATTGTTATATAATTTCTTATGCTAAAGTAACAATTCAATCACAAGGTAAAGTATGAATCGGAAACTTCATTGAAAACTAACAAATTCTGATCTCAGTCATGGAAACAATTGCAATTTATCATAATATTGGAAAGAGTCAATATAAGAGCTTTTCAGCAAGTCCACATACTCAACTATCATTTTGTCTTTCACAATTGCTAACACTCATGCGATACTAATGGGTAGAAAGTTTCAACCAGACATAGAGAAAGATAGGGGCTTATAGTTTCGCCTCCCAACCTTTTACCTCAAGGGTGTCAACAATAATACTTTATGATAACCTACATCCGAGTGGATATATATATATATATATATATATATATATATGGATCTCTCCAACACATGGTGCTTGCCAGAAGAAAAAGTGTAAAAAGGAAAGGTGATGATCACCACGACTCTTGTATAAGGGTAGAAGATAAAAGTAAAAGATAGGCCCTTCGCAGAGGGAAGCAGAGGTTTTCATGCGCTTTTATGGTTGGACGCAAAAAATCTTAATGCAAAAGAATGTCACTTTATATTGCCGCTTGTGATAAAGAACTTTATTATGCAGTCCATCGCTTTTATTTCTTCCATATCACAAGTTCGTACAAAGCTTATTTTCTTCACACTAATAGATCATACATATTTTAGAGAGCAATTTTTTTATTTCTTGCACTAATGACAAACTTACTTGAAGGATCTTACTCAATCCATAGCTAGGTATCACTGGTAAGCGTCGGTGCTATACAAACGGTATTTAACCCCTTTCCGCATTTGGAACCGTCGCTTAGTGAGTGACGGCGATAGGGGGGTCCTTCCCACATGACCTAGAAACCGTTGGGGATATGCCTTCCTGGCACACACGCTCGGCAACATGAGGTCGTGTGCGACCGGCGAGCGCTCAAATACGGAAATACGTACCGTAGAGCTAAAAAATACAATTATACAGGTGAAATTGTTTCCGGTCGCAAGTACATCCCACACAGTCAGTCCCCGCTAAACGTTTCCATTCGTATTCGTATCTACATCCCACACAGTCGCTCCAAGGAAAACATTTCCGTTCACAGGTACATCACACACAATTTTCCACGTTAAATCGTTTGTGATAGCATTGGCATTGCACACGATATTAACAATTTTATCGTTTGTGTTATTGAATGCATCACACACAATGCGTAGAAGAAACTGAAGGAAATATGCCCTAGAGGCAATAATAAAGTTTTTATCTATATTTCCTTATATCATGATAAATGTTTATTATTCATTCTAGAATTGTATTAACCGGAAACTTAGTACATGTGTGAATACATAGACAAACAGAGTGTCCCTAGTATGCCTCTACTTGACTAGCTCGTTAATCAAAGATGGTTAAGTTTCATGACCATAGACATGTGTTGTCATTCGATGAACGGGATCACATCATTAGAGAATGATGCGATGGACAAGAACTATCCGTTAGCTTAGCATAATGATCGTTAAGTTTTATTGCTATTGCTTTATTCATGACTTATACATATTCCTCTGACTATGAGATTATGCAACTCCCGAATACCGGAGGAACACCTTGTGTGCTATCAAACGTCACAACATAACCGGGTGATTATAAAGATGTTCTACAGGTGTCTCCGAAGGTGTTTGTTGGGTTGGCATAGATCGAGATTAGGATTTGTCACTCCGAGTATCGGAGAGGTATCTCTGGGTCCTCTCGGTAATGCACATCACTATAAGCCTTGCAAGCAATGTGACTAATGAGTTAGTTGCGGGATGATGCATTACGGAACGAGTAAAGAGACTTGCCGGTAACGATATTGAACTAGGTATGATGATACCGACGATCGAATCTCGGGCAAGTAACATACCGATGACAAAGGGAATGACGTATGTTGTCATGCGGTTTGATCGATAAAGATCTTCATAGAATATGTAGGAACCAATATGAGCATCCAAGTTCCGCTATTGGTTATTGACCGGAGATGTGTCTCGGTCATGTCTACATAGTTCTCAAACCCGTAGGGTCCGCACGCTTAACGTTCGATGACGATTTGTATTATGAGTTATGTTTTTTGGTGACCGAAGTTTGCTCGGAGTCCCGGATGAGGTCGCGGACATGACGAGGAGTCTCGAAATGGTCGAGAGGTAAAGATTGATATATTGGAAGGCGAATATTGAGCCTTCATTCATGTTGAAGGTCTTTGCTACTTTAGGCCAATGCCTGTGGATGATTGACCGTCCGTCTTTCGTCTTCTTCAGGAACACTTCAATATTGAACTGTGGGTGTTGTATGAAAACCTTCCTGGCCTCTTGGCCATAAAGGTGGTTTGAGAGGTAATCATCAGTGAACTGCTTTGGAAAGGCCTGAAAACAAGGATGTGCATAAATATCTTCTCTATATTGGAAATGGGGCAAAGGAATAAAAAAGGCAAGGTATAATAGTTAGTACCATCTTGTAGTGAACTAATGTCTTCTTCATTGTGCAGACAAAGATCTTGTTGTTTTTTGTCGCTAATTTCTTTATCCTAACAATCTTTCTGAGTTTCTTGACTTGATTGATATTCATGGACAACTCATTTCCCTATATGCAAAAAGGGTCGAACAGTGGGTCAAAACCTCTGACAGTAGGACCTACATGTGGAAGACGAAATTGTTAAGAACCTAAATATTAGAATGGTTCCTGCAATTGCGCAATAATGTTCTATTAGACAATGGACCATGAACGTGCTAGCCTCGATTGTAAACCTCAGTGCTTCTCATTGTTTTCCTGCAACACATATAAGGCAATTAGTCATCAGGTTAAGTAAGGGTTCGCATGCTATCAGTAAAATATGTTGATGAAAAATAAGCACATTGCAGATTCATCATATTAATTCAAGCCACATGGAAAACCCATTTATCCAAACCAAGCATGATTAAAACTAGGAAATATAGCACTTGTATATGTTTCTCATGTATTAAGTGCAGCCAAATTCGATTTATTCCTCACATGCACAACAATACAAAATTCTACCCACGACAATTGGACATTGCATTGCAGAATTGAACCAAGCAGTTAACTAAACACCACAACAAATGAACCAAACATTAACTGAGCACCACATTGCACAATATAACATACTCCTAATAGAAGATCAGACAGTTAACCAAACCAAGCATGCTTAACAATTTGGAAATATAGCAATTGTATTTGTTTCTCATGTATTTACTACAGCCAAATTCAATTTATTCCTCACATGGTATACAATAACAGAATGCACCCACAACTATTGAACATCGCATTGCAGAATTGAACCAAACAGTTAAATAAACACCACAACACAAATGAACCAAACGTTAACTGAGCACCACATTGCACAATGTATAACCAAACCAAGCATGCTTGACAACTTGGAAATATAGCAATTGTATTTGTTTCTCATTTATTTTGTAAAGATAAATTCAATTTATTTCTCACATGGAAGACAATACAAAATTGCAGCCTGAAGAATTGAACATCACATTTGCAGAATTAAACCAAACAGTTAACTGAAGATGACAACTAATTAACCAAATAGTTAATAAGTGATCACCACACTGCGCGACATATAGAACATATACACTAGAGCAACAGATTGCATTGTAAAATTAGATAGCACAATACACTAGAATTTGTGAAGGAAAGGCAGGAGCAGCACACGCAACGGGTAAACCGAGCATGCTTAACCGGCGTAGCTAGCAAATGGCAAGGTGGTCCTCCAAGATCTGGGGGTTGGCACGAATGGCAGCCATCGCGACCTCATCCGTGCGTGCGGCCGCGATTTGCTTCTCCGCTGCCAAATGCTCCTTGAGCTCCTGGCTATACTGCGTGCACTATGGCTTAGGGCGGCGCTTATTTGGTGGAGGGGTCGATGGTTTGGGTGCAAGGTGTCGCGCCGGCGGTCGGGGCATGTGGGATGTGGAAGGAGGAGGTGGATGGGTGTCAGGTGTGGATTACCTGCCTGGATAGACGAGGCCGAGCAGCGTGAAGGAGGGTCGCCGGCGAGGAGGCAGTGCTGCAAGCAAGGAGTGAAGGTTTGGAAAGCGTAGCGACCCGACCTGAAATGGTCAAGTCTCTGTGTTTAAGTGTCATCCCTGGATCGGTATTGCTGACACACACAATACTCGAGGATTTATAACAGAGTTCAATCACACACTTATTACATCGAGTGTCTGAAAAAGAGTACTTATTACAATAATATGGTTAAAGGCCATCTAAAATAAGATAGTTGCGGAAGCATCGAAGATAAATGAGTCCATCCAACTCCACGGCAATACTGAGTGCACGACAACGCCCTAGCGCACCTTACTCTTCGTCTGAAAACTCTGCAACATGATACGTTGCAGCCGTGTAGGTCAGCACAAGGAATATGCTGGCAAGATAACACTATAGAGCAATGAACAAATAATAGCCATCACTACACGCACATTTGGCTGGTGGAGGCTCTATGGTTATCATTTGCATAAAGCTAATTTGTTCCTACAACAAAGGAATATATTTGTTTTTTACTACAAAGTTTGTTTAAATCATTGAGAAGGTACCCCCAACTCAATCCCAATTAACCTGAACAACCCAACAAGTTTATTAAGTAAAGTGTTAAGATCAAATCAATAATTCAATTACCAGATACTCAAGATGTCCATAATCGGGGACACGGCGAGTCTGGTGAGCAAGGGTTCCAGAAGGCTACGGAGGCCATGCGCGTCGATGGCGGCGCCTCGCTGCATACCTCTCACCGCCAGCTCAAGCAGTGGGCATGTGAGATTACAGCAGCAGAGCCGTCGTTCGACGCTCAGAAGCCGCTGAAGTGGTCTGGCACGCCCCTCATCTTTGACGCCGAGGACCACCCTGACCGCACTACCGCGGTCGGGTGTTTGCCATTGTTGGTCTCACCAATGATACGCAACCTCAGGGTGAACAAGATGTTGGTTGACGGCGGGGCTGGCCTGAACCTGATCTCGCCTATCATGATCAAAAGGTTGCAAATCCCTGATGGAGACCTCGAGGAAACAGGCACATTTCAAGGGGTCAATCCGAGGAGGAGCCAGCTGAAGGGAAAGGTCACACTGCCCATGACGTTTGGAGGAGAGTTGAACTACAGGACGGAGAGGATCGTCTTCGACGTGGCCGAGATCCCCTTGCCCTACAATGGGATCCTCGGCCGCCCGGCACTAGCCAAGTTCATGGCGGCGTCACACTACGCCTACAACATGCTAAAGATGCCCGGGCCGTTGACCATCATCTCCGTCCCCTCCGACAAGAAGGACGCGCTGATTTGCGCCGACCAACTCTACCGGGAGGCAGTTGCAGCAGCTACCGCCAAGGCACCTGCTCCCGCCGCTGAAGCCCCGGGAGGGAGGAAGAAGCCCGGCAAGACCTCTCGCACCCACTCCGGCAAGCGCACCTCTTCGGAGTGTTGTGCTGCCGTCGAGGACGTGCTAGAGAGCTCTACCGACAAGAGCAAGAGATCCAGAGCCGAGCCACCGCAAACCAAGAAGGTGTCCGCCAGGGAGGATGGCACGGGAGGGGCCTTCACCATAAGCTCCACCCTCGGCAGCAAATAGGAAGGCGCGCTCGTCACCTTCCTGCGGGCGAATGTCGACGTGTTTGCATGGCAAGCATCCGACATCCCCGGTGTTCCCAGGGAGGTGATTGAGCACCACCTAGCTGTCTGCCCCCATGTGCGGCCCGTCCAGCAGAAGGTCAGAAAGCAGGCTCTGGAGAGGCAGGAGTTCATCACGGAGGAGATCAGGAAGTTGGAAGCGGCAGGTTTGGTGAGGGGAGTGCTCCACCCGACGTGGTTGGCCAATCCGGTAGTGGTGCGCAAGGCGAATGGGAAGTGGAGGTTGTGTATTGATTACCTAAGGACCCCTTCCCGTTCCCGCGCATCGACCAGATTGTTGACTCCATGGCCGGGTGTGATCTGTTGTCATTCCTCGACGCCTACTCGGGCTACCACCAGATCTTCATGACAAGAGAGGATGAAGAAAAGACAGCGTTCATCACCCCATGTGGTACGTATTGCTTTTTACGGATGCCTTTCGGGTTGAAGAGCGCTGGCTCAACATTTGCAAGAGCAGTCCAAATTGGTTTTGAACCTCAGCTCTATAGAAATATGGAGGCCTACATGGATGACATAGTGGTTAAAACCAAGGACGGGCCAACTCTTGTGCAAGATCTGGAAGAGACATTTGCCAACCTACGCAAGATCAACCTCAAGCTGAACCCTGAGAAGTGTGTCTTCGGCGTTCCATCCGGCAAGCTTCTCGGGTTCTTTGTGTCGCAGCACGGAATCGAGGCAAACCCAGACAAAATCAAGGCTATTGAGCAGATTGAGGCACCCAAGCGGATCAAGGATGTGTGTCGGCTCACCGGCTGCGTTGCCGCCATGAGCCGATTCATCTCCAAGTCCGCCGAGCGCGCCCTTCCTTTTTTCAAAATCTTGAAGAAGGCAGGCCCAATGGAATGGACCCCAGAAGCCGAGGCATCATTGCAGGATCTGAAGAAATACCTTTCCGCCACGCCAATACTGGTTGCGCCTAAACCACAAGAGTCGTTGCTGCTGTATCTGGCAGCGACGAATCAAGTGGTAAGCGCCACGCTAGTGGCACAAAGGGAGGTCAACGAGGAGGCAGTGACTGCGGCAGAACCAGTGGATGGCAAGCCCAAGATTCCCCCGGCAGGGCCTGGTGCCGGCAAGGCGAGGCCCCCGGCAGAGTCTGATGCCACCGAGGCAGTGCCCGCGCAGTCAAGTGAGGTGGTGCAGAAGAAGAAGATGATGCAGCACCTGGTTTACTTTGTCAGCTCCCTCTTGCAGGGAGCCAGATCGAGGTACTCCGGTGTGCAGAAATTGCTCTTCGGCCTCCTTATGGCCTCGAGGAAGCTGCGTCATTACTTCCAACCCACGAGATCACTGTCGTTACCCGCCTCCCTTTGCAACGGATACTGCATAACCTGGATGCAACCGGGAGGATTGTGGAGTGGGCCTTGGAGTTGTCAAGTTTCGGTTTGAAGTTTGAAAGTACCTCAACAATTCAGAGCAGAGTCTTGGCGGAGTTCATTGTAGAATGGACCTCAACGCCCGACGAAGAAATCCAGGAGACCACTCTCCCCGGCAAGGAGGAAGATCGCGACTGGATCATGTACTTTGATGGGGCTTTCTCGCTGCAAGGCGCCGGTGCCGGTGTGCTACTCGTCGCACCTACCGGGGAGCACCTCAAGTACGTGATCCAGATGCACTTTCCCCGAGAGATGTCCACCAGCAACACTACTGAGTACGAGGGATTGCTTGCCGGTCTCAGGATCGCGGCGGACCTCGGGGTTAAGAAGCTCATCGTCAGGGGTGACTCGCAGCTTGTTGTCAAGCAGGTCAACAAGGATTACCAAAGCCCATTGATGGAAGTCGGGTCCTGGCAAGTACTTTCCTACCGAGCCCTCCGGGGCTACCGGCAAGGGTGCCGCCGCGGACGCTGAGCCTGCCCAAGAGCAGCTACCTCCGGCAGGGCGTCAAGCCCTAGCCGTAGAGACAACCACTCCCACGGCGAAAGAAATGCCTTTGGTCCTTGCCGTCGAGCCCCGGGCTCCGACATGGGTGCAGCATACCGTCCGATTCCTCCAAACAGGGGAGCTTCCTGAGGAGCAGGAAGAAACGGAGAAAGTAGCCTGTCGGTCCGCCCTGTACCAGTTCGTCGATGACGTCCTGTACAGGAGAAGGTCGAACGGCATGAAATTGAAGTGCATCCCCCAGGAGGAAGGACTGGAGCTGTTGGCGGAGATACATGGAGGCATATGTGCTCCCACATAGGGTCAAGGGTCATTGCCGGGAAGGCGTTCCGACAAGGTTTTTTCTGGCCCAGCGCCCTCCAGGATGCGACGGCACTAGTAACCAAGTGTGAAGCGTGTCAGTTCCATTCAAAGAAGCTTCATCAACCAGCCCGAGCCCTTCAAACAATCCCTCTCTCCTGGCCATTCTCGATCTGGGGGCTCGACATACTGGGCCCTTTCCCCCATGCTGTCGGGGGCTTTGAGTACTTGTACGTTGCAATCGACAAGTTCACAAAGTGGCCGGAGGTGGAAGCAGTGAGAAAGGTGACTGCTCAGTCAGTTGTCAAGTTTTTCAAAGGACTGGTCTGCCGTTTTGGTGTGCCAAATAGAGTCATCACCGACAACGGCACGCAGCTCACGAGCCACACCTTCATGCAATACATTCAAGACCTCGGCATCAAGGGCTGTTTTGCTTCCGTGGCACACCCACGGAGCAACGGCCAAGCGGAGAGGGTGAATGCTGAAGTGTTGCGAGGCCTAAGGACAAAGACTTTTGACAAGCTGCACAAGAGCGGAAGGCGCTGGATTGATGAATTGCCGTCGGTTCTTTGGTCGATCAGGACGACGCCAAATCGAGCCACCAGCCAGCCACCTTTTGCCCTGGTCTACGGGGCAGAAGCAGTTCTCCCCACGGAACTCATATACGGGTCACCTCGAGTGCTCGCTTATGATGAGCTTGAGCAAGAGCAGTTGCGCCAAGATGACGCGATGCTCCTTGAGGAAGATCGTCTTCGGGCGGCTGTGAGAGCAGCGCGCTACCAGCAAGCCTTGCGCCGCTACCATAGCCGCAAGGTTCATGCCCGAAGCTTTGAGGAAGGCGACCTTGTTCTTCGGCGCATTCAGTCGGCCAAGAATGCCAACAAGTTGACGCCGAAGTGGGAAGGCCCTTATCGGGTAATACGAGTCACCAGGCCCAACGCAGTCCGCCTGGAGACCGAAGATGCCGTCCCAGTGAGCAACTCCTAGAACATCGAGCATCTTCGCAAGTTTTACCCATAAGGCACGGCTTGCCGGGCCTCCCGGCAAGCCACCTTTTGTACAAGCTTTGCCGGCAAGGCATGTAACCCTTCGTACAAAGCCAGGCGCAGACCCTGGGCATAAATAAATGAAGCGCTGGCGCCCTAAGTCATAGCATGCATGCTAGGTCGAGTCTCTTCCTTGGTTAGGGTTGATAGTGCTCAGCAGCGACTAATCCCCAGCTTAGAGGTCGAGTGCGCGTCTATCTGTTTCTCTTCTGTCCTCCTTTGGTTCGCAGGGCACATGAGCACTTCTGCGGAGCTACTTGGAAGAAAGAAAACGGACCGGCGTCCCGACCCCGGCAAACCAGAGTTGCCGGGGGCTGCAAGCACAAGGATCAAACCACGGCAAGATGAGATTGCCGGGGGCTGCAGATCCAGATAAGTCTTTTATCCTCTGTCATGCATTTCGGAACAGGACTGGGGCATGTGAAACCTCGTTTTTATCTCTAGGCTGTCGTGCTCCCCTTTTTCCTATACCTAAGGATTGTTTCCTGGGTCCGGATTTGGTTGTAGCCGCGGCGGCGAGGAGGTAGAACGAGGAGCCTAAAGCCCACTTCATCCCTGTCTCCGCCAAGAGCGCGAGAACGGTCGAGTGGAGTGGGGGGACGGCAAGGCCTGTTGCCGGGCGAAAAACGTTTATCTTAAACAATAACAAGGATTCACTCCTTGTCGCGGGATTTACCCACGAACAAAAAACCCGGCAAGCATCCCTTTTTCATTAAAAACATCCCATACAGGTACAGTTCGTACGAAATGAAAAACATGAGCAAGGGGATTACAAGTTCTAAATTTAACAAAGGCCCGCAGGCTTACAAACTAAAGAAGAAGGATAAGATGCCCGTAATCCCTTTCTTGTCCCTCTCCTCACGAGGCAGGTCAAGGAGGCGAGAGGGCAAAAGGGGCGCCTAGGCGAGCTACGAGCGGCAGAAAACACCAAGAGAACACCTCGGTGACCGCCCAGGGGCGGGCCGGTGATGACGGTGCCGGGAAAGGAGCTGGAAGACGAGGCGGCAGGACCGGCAGTACGCGGCGAAGGCGTCGGTGCCCGCGTACTCCGAGTTGACGGCCTTGCCGCCCACCCTCTTCCTCTTCTGCAGCCTCCCGACGCCAGCCACCCAAGGAGACGACCCCGAGAAATTCAAAGAGCTGGCCCCACCCCTGGCAAAATTCTGCCGGAGGAGCGGCCAGGTGCAGATGTTGCTGTTGCCGCACCCGCCCAGGCGCGGGGCGCCCGACACCTAGTCGGACTCGTCCCCGCCGTCTGCCCCGCTGTCCTCCTCATCACTTTCGCTCGAGGTAGAGCTTCCATCGTCGGAATCTCCATCGGAGGAGCTCTCCACGCAGCACTTCAGGCGAGTCCCGAAGTCGCCGAAGACCTTGACGGAGAGCAGGCCGTCCTCCATTAATTTGAAGTAGAGGACGAGCCCCGCCGTCAGGCTGTGGATGCGAGCGAACGTCTTCCACCCACGACAGAGGTACATGACCCGAGGAGCCGGGAAGTCGACGTCGACCCGCGTGCCCCCATTCCCACAACCCCTCATGTGCAATCTGAGGGACTGGGCGGGTCAGGCTCCATCTCCCGAGCGAACGGGGCGGGAAGACGAAGACGGCGACGCGCAGGTCGGCGCAGCCTGGTGAAAAACTCACGGGGCTGGTCTCCGACATGGCCTTCCATTGGAAAAGGCATCATTGGCGGGGGCGAAGCCGGCGCGCCGCCCCGCGCTCCTCTTCCCCGAGCACTACGACCTCTGCCCCGGCCTCGCCCACGACCTCACCCCCTCCCCCTTCCCCTCGCGGCCGATTCCACCACCGCGGGCTCAGAAGGAGGAGGGACGCGCTGCCAGGCGGCGACCCTCGCCGCCACCGTCGAGGGACCAGGATTCCCCTTCTCCATGGCGAATGAAAGGAAGAAGCAGCAGCGAGAGGAGATAGATGACGGAAGACTGCGGGACGCCATTCCCCCCTTCCCCCTCTTTATAAGGAGGCGGGGACGGGGCTCGGCCGCCCCGCTCGGCCAATCCAGCCACCAAAGGCACGGGGAATCAGGACCGACCCGCTGCCCCAACCAGTGACGGCCCGGTTTCCCACCTCCACCGCTTGCCACCCCAGGTGCATGGAGGACGCGTGGCGGACGTGCAGAACCGAGGGGATGGGCGAAGCAACCTCTCCCCACCCCGTGATCGTGGGGAGTGGACGCCTTGAAGACCGTGCCCTGGCCCCGCTCAGTAAATGAGCCGTGCCTCCACGCCTCCCTCTTTTTATGGGGAAGGCGCGAGCCGCCTCTTTACTGCGATATGACGCATGCATGTGGAAACCGCCCCACGCATGCCGCCCACGTCACGCACACCCCTCCACGCAGCGCCGTGCGCGGGGGTCGTGGGAAGCGCAACGCGCGAAAAGTTTTACCGCGGTAAAAACCGCCCCGCCTGCCCGCGCACCGTTTTGGGCCTGGCCCAACAACGTGTCGCGCTTATGTGTGGCCCAGGCCCGGGGGCTCCTGTCGGTGTACAAAAAGAGGGGTCCTTTTTTTGTACCCCTATACCCGTGCACGGGCAGTCGGAGCCGTGCCTACGGTCACGCCAAGCAGAATAGGGGAGGTGAGCCAAGGTAAGACCAAAGCCCAAGATAATAAGAGCAACGCCAAGGCCAAGACCACAAAGAGCGGAGGGACGAAGCAGGTTCCCCCGGCAAGACCCTTGCCGGGGCAGCCTCTTGCCGGGACAGCTCGCCCCGCACCAACAGAGCGGGCCACCCTTGAGCCCACGGTCTCCAACATCACCTTGGGCCAGGGCTCGGGAGGCACCTCCGTGGTGGCATGCAGATCTTTGTGAAGACATATTCAAGATTAGATGAGGATTAGAAGACGACGATCCTCGGCAAGATCCCTGCCGAGGAAGGCCGCCAGACCCCCGGCCCTTGCCGGGGACGACAGCACGCCACGGTAAGACCCTTGCCGGGCCACACGGCAAGACCCTTGCCGGGCCACCCGGCAAGGCCCTCACCAAGGACGCCAGATGGGTCACCGCCAGGCCCACGCCAACCAAGCTTCCACCGCCGTTCACATGCAGCTGCCAGCCCAACCAGCTGGGCGGGCACCTGCGTGGCAACATGCAGCTCCCATGCCAACTCATCGAGCGCCTGCGTGGCGGCATGCAGATCTTCGTGAAGGCTCCGCCACTGCGCCACCTCAGCTGCCTGCCTGCCTACATGGCACCACGCGCCTCACTGGCCAGGGCGCGTGTCAAAGCGAGGAGGAGCGGCGACGGACGGGACGGGCCTCGCCCCCGTCCCCAATAAAGCAAGGGGACACCTAAGCTACGCATTAAATGCATCTTGCCTATAATACGAGCGACAAGCTCAGGGCACTGTACGCCTTTCCACCTCCTGTGTGCCACTGTGGCAGCCCCTTTCGACTATAAAAGGAGGCCCATGGCATACTGGAGAGGGATTAGGCTCTTTTGAACCACGCACTGACCACAGCTAGTTCGAGAGCTCAAGAACTCTCTGAAATACACCCACCAAAGCAGGACTAGGGTTTTACGCATCCTCGCGGCCCGAACCTGGGTAAACGATCCTTGTGCTGTCTACTAGCCCTGCTCTTCTCGCAACCCCGCGCCCCGGCAACCGTAGTAGGGATTCTTGTGATCCCATAGGTGTCGTTCCACACCGACATGGATCGATGTAGGCCGCAGAATCATTTTATTTAATACTGCGTTGGCAGGGTCTTGAACTCAAGACCTCTTCGCTCAGATACCATATTGAATTCATTCTCCAGCCAGTTGCTCCAAAAGTCCGAACTGATGGAGGGAGGTGGGCAATATATTTCAACAATATTTTAATGAGTGCTCACAACTACAAAAGATGTCCAAGATAGTATATTTATATGTGAAGCCTCTCTTTCTTTATTACTTCCTATTAATTGCAACAATGACGAAAAATATGTTTGTCAACTCTCAACAAATTTTATTCACCATACTCTTTGTATGTGAAGTCATTACTCTCCATAAGATTAATATATGATCTTTTTATTTATTTATTTCTTTTCTTTCTTTAATTCCCTCAAGATCATAGCAAGAAAGCAAAGCCCTCAACTCAAAACTACTCTTTATTATATAGCTCACGGACTCGATTGCATAGATAGATCTCAAAACAAAACTCAAAGCTAGATCATACTAAAACTTTATTCTACTAGATCGAGATATAACAAAAAGGATCGAACTAAGGAAAACGATAAAGGTAAAGGTGTGATGGTGATACGATACCAGGGCAACTCCCCCAAGCTTGGCAGTTGCCACCCATACCCATGTATTTAGATCTCTTTCTTTGGAGGTGGTGATGTGATATTCTTGGCGATGATGCCCTTAGGATGCGATTCTCCTCCTCGAGCCTATTATTTTTCTGCTTAAGATCCATTACCTCCTTGCGGAGTTTACCCATGACGGCTAGAGCTCCATTCACCCATGGATGTTTCATAGCTGCGGGGAGAAAGCAACACTCTTTTTCATATTTTCATAAGAGAGAAATTTAGCATTGGGAGGGATGACCGAATTTGGTATTGCTGAGCTCTGAAGTACCTCCAGCAATCCAGTTTGAAGACGAGAGGTAACATCTTGATCCTCCTCCATGGCATCCACCCTTTTCAAGTCGGCCTCCATCTCTTCCTCCGTTGACTGCTCGAAGTGGTCAGCTTCACTGTATGCTCTTGAGCCCGGTGTCGGGTGAGAGACGCGACTCTCCCCGACCGACTCTTGCGAAGACATCTTGCTCTAAATCTGCTGCAAAAACAATTCAAAACGAAAATAGGGGATTTTGCCGTAGTACGGTGGTCAAAACCTTCGGGAGATTATATAATGAATTTTTACCGACCAAAAGAAGTATTGTGCAAGAAAACGGAGTCTAGAGGGCACACGAGGTAGCCACAAGGATGCAGGGCGCGCCCTCCACCCTTGTGGTTTCCTCGTGCATCTTTTGGACTAGTTTTATTTTTTCAAATTTTTTAAATATTCCAAAACAGAGAAAAATTACCATTGGAAACGTTTTGGAGTCGGTTTACTTACCGTACCACATACCTATTCCTTTTCAGAGTCTGAAACATTCTGGAAAGTGTCCCTTATGTACTCCTCCGATGTTATGGTATTAATAATATTAGTCTCAACATTTATGGGAGTACCTGAGATATAATGTTTGATTCTTTGACCGTTTACCACCTTCGGATTTGTGCCTCCGGTGTTATTGATTTTGATGGAATCGGAATGATAGACCTCCTCGATAATGTAAGGACCTTCCCATTTAGAGAGGAGCTTTCCTGCAAAAATTCTTAAACGAGAGTTGTATAGCAAAACATGATCACCTATATTAAACTCACGCTTTTGTATCCTCTTGTCATGCCATCTTTTAACCTTTTCTTTAAACAACTTGGCATTTTCGTAGGCTTGGGTTCTCCATTCATCAAGCGAGTTAATATCAAATAACCTCTTCTCACCGGCAAGTTTGAAATCATAGTTAAGCTCTTTGATTGCCCAATAAGCTTTATGTTCTAGTTCGAGAGGTAAGTGACATGCCTCTCCATAAACCATTTATACGGAGACATACCCATAGGATTTTTATAAGCAGTTCTATAGGCCCATAATGCATCATCAAGTTTCTTAGACCAATTCTTTCAAGATCTATTAACCGTCTTTTGCAAAATCAATTTAATCTCTCTATTGCTCAATTCTACTTGACCGCTAGACTGGCGGTGATATGGATATGCAATTCTACGGTTGACATCACATATAGCAAGCATTTTACGGAAAGCACCATGAATAAAATGTGAACCACCATCAGTCACTAAATATCCAGGGACTCCAAAGCTTGGAAAAAACAACTTCTTTAAGCTTCTTAATAGAAGTGTTATGATCAGCACTACTAGTTGGAATCGCTTCTACCCACTTAGTAACGTAATCAACAACAACTAAAATATGTGTATACCCATTAGAGGAAGGAAAATGTCCCATATAATCAAAGCCCCAAACATCAAATGGTTCAATAACAAGTGAATAATTCATAGGCATTTCCTGACGTCTACTAATATTACAAATTCTTTGACATTCATCACACAAGACAAACTTACAAGCATCCTTGAAGAGAGTATGCCAATAAAAACCAGATTGCAATACCTTATGTGCAGTTCTATCTCCAGCGTGGTGTCCTCCGTAGGCCACAGAGTGGCACTTGCGTAGGATCTGTTCCTGTTCATGCTCAGGTACACAACGTCTAATTACACCATCTACTCCTTCTTTATAAAGGTGTGGGTCATCCCAAAAGTAATGTCTTAAATCATAGAAAAACTTTTTCTTTTGCTGGTATGTGAAACTAGGTGGTGTAAATTTAGCAACAATGTAGTTAGCATAATCAGCATACCATGGAGTATTACGAGAAGCGTTTATAACAGCTAATTGCTATTCAGGAAAGCTATCATCAATAGGCAGTGGGTCATCAAGAACATTTTCTAACCTAGACAAGTTTTCTGGACGGGGTTCTCAGCTCCATTTCTATCAATAATATGCAAATAAAATTCTCGTAGCAAGAGAACCCATCTAATAAGTCTAGTTTAGCATCTTTCTTTTCCATAAGATATTTAATAGCAGCATGATCAGTGTGAACAGTTACTTTGGAATCAACAATATAAGATCTGAACTTATCACAAGCAAATACAACCACTAAAAATTCCTTTTCAGTAGTAGCATAATTTCTCTGGGCACTGTCTAGAGTTTTACTAGCATAATGAATAACATTCAATTTCTTATCAACTCTTACCCTAGAATAGAACCAACGGCATAATCACTAGCATCACACAAAATTTCAAAGGGTAAATTCCAATCAGGTGGCTGAACAATAGGTGCAGAAATCAAGGCTTTCTTAAGTATTTCAAATGCTTCTACACAATCATCATAAAAAACAAAAGGAACATCTTTTTGCAAGAGATTGGTGAGAGGCCTAGAAATTTTAGAGAAGTCTTTAAGAAACCTCCCATAGAAACCAACATGACCAAGGAAACTTCTTATACCTTTGATATCTTTAGGACATGGCATCTTTGCAATAGCATCTACTTTAGCTTTATCAACTTCAATACCTCTTTCAGAAATTTTATGCCCCAAGACAATACCTTCATTAACCATAAAGTGTCACTTCTCCCAATTCAAGACAAGATTAGTTTCTTCACATCACTGCAAAACTCGATCAAGGTTGCTTAAACAATCATTAAAAGAAGTTCTGTAAATGGAGAAATCATCCATGAAAATGTCAACAATCCTTTCACAAAAGTCAGAGAATATAGTAGTCATACATCTTTGAAAGGTAGTAGGTGCATTGCATAAACCAAAAGGCATACGTCTATAAGCAAAAATACCGAAAGGGCAAATAAAAGTGGTCTTTTCTTGGTCCTCTTTTGACACAGGTATTTGAGAGAAACCGGAATAACCATCTAGAAAGAAAAAATGTGTATGTTTGGATAGTCTTTCTAGCATTTGATCAATAAAATGTAGAGGGTAATGATCTTTTCTAGTAGCTTTGTTTAATTTGTGAAAATCAATTACCATTCTATAACATGTAACAATTCTTTGTGGAATCAATTCATTCTTATCAATAGGAACAACAGTAATACCTCCCTTCTTAGGGACACAATGAATAGGACTTACCCATCTACTATCAGCAATAGGATAAATTATATCTGCCTCCAGAAGCTTTAATATTTCATTTCTTACCACTTCCTTCATCTTAGGATTTAACCGTCGTTGATGATCAACAACTGGTTTAGCATTAGGCTCCAAATTAATTTTGTGTTGACATAGAGTGGGACTAATGCCCTTAAGATCATCAAGAGTATATCCAATAGCGGCACGGTGCTTCTTCAGAGTTTTCAATAATTTCTTTTCTTCATGCTCTGAAAGGTTAGCAGTAATAATAACAGGATATATCTTCTTTTCTTTAAGATAAGCATATTTCAAAGTATCAGGTAATTGTTTAAGCTCAAGCACGGGATCACCCTTGGGTGGAGGAGGATCCCCAAGGATTCAACAGGCAAATTGTGTTTCAAAACAGGCCCTTGATTAAAGAATATTCCATCTAATTCCTTTCTTTCATTCGTAAACATATCATTTTCATGGTCTAGCAAATATTGTTCTAAAGGATCAGTAGGAGGCACGGCAATAGAAGCAAGACCAGTAATTTCATCCTTACTAGGCAATTCTTTATCATGGGGTTGTCTATGAAATTTAGAGAAATTAAAATCATGAGACATATCCCCAAAACTTACAGTAACAATTTCCTTCTCACAGTCTATCTTAGCATTAACAGTATTCAACAAAGGTCTACCAAATATAATGGAACAAAAATCATCTTGTGGGGAAGCAAGAACAAGAAATCAGTAGGGTATTTTATTTTCCCACACAAGACTTCAACATTTCTAACAATCCCAATTAGTGATATAGTATCTCTACAGGCAATCTTAATAGTAACATCAATATCCTCTATCTCAGCAGGTGCAATATCATTCATAATTACTTGATATAAGGTAAAAGGAATTGCACTCACACTAGCACCCACATCACATAAGCCATGATAATAATGATCTCCTATTTTAACAGAAACAACAGGCATGCCAACAATGGGTCTATGTTTATCTTTAATCTCGGGTTTACCAATTCTAGTAGCTTCATCACAGAAATAAATAACATGTCCATCAATATTATCAACCAAGAGATCTTTAATCAAAGCAATACTAGGTTCAACTTTAATTAGCTCAGAGGGTGTAGGTGTTCTAGTATAACTCTTATGAACCACAGTTGAAGCTCTAGCATGATCCTTTATCCTAACAGGAAAAGGTGGTTTCTTAATATAAACAGTAGGAACAATAGGATCAACATTATAACTAATAGTTTCTTGTTCAATTTTAATATGTTATACTACTTTCACATCACTGGGAGGATGATATTTAAACCACTTCTCCTTAGGAGATCAACATGAGTAGCAAAAGATTCATAGAAAGAAGCTACTATCTCAGAGTCAAGTCCATATTTAGTGCTAAAATCATGAAAAGCATCGGTATCCATAAAAGATTTGACACAATCAAACTTAAGGTTTATACCTGACTCATTACCTTTGCCGAGTTCCCAATTTCGGAGTTGCGTTTAATTCTTTCCAATAAATCCCATTTGAATTCAATACTCTTCTTCATAAAGGAACCCATACAAGAAGTATCGAGCATGGATTGATCATTACGAGAAAGCCGAGCATAAAAATTCTAAATAATAATTTCTCTAGAGAGCTCATGATTGGGCATGAATATAACATTGACTTAAGCCTCCCCCAAGATTGAGCGATACTTTCTCCTTCACGAGGCCAAAAAAATAATATATATATATATATATATATATATATATAAAATTCTGATCACGATGAATAGATGCATAGGATAAAACTTGTGATGAAGTTCCAATTTCAATCGGTTGTAGTTCCATGATCCGATATCATCACATAGCCTGTACCATGTCAATGCCTTTCCCTTCAAAGATAAAGGGAATACCTTCTTCTTGACATCATCCTCTGGCAAACATGCAAGCTTAAATAATCCACAAAATTTATCCACATAGATTAGATGCATATCAGGATGTAATGTTCCATCTCCTGCATAAGGATTAGCTAGCAGTTTCTCTATCATACCCGAAGGAATTTCATAATAAATATTTTTGGTAGGTGCAGTAGGTTGAGGAGCAACTCTTTGCTCTTCCGGTCAAGGTGAAGATACCCCGAACAAGCCCCTCAAAGGATTATTTTCCATAGTGACAAGTGACAGTAAATTTCAGCACGTAATATAAATGTTTCCTTACCAAATTCAACTCACCAAAGGCGCTTCACTCCCTGGCAACACCGCCGGAAGAGAGTCTTGATGACCCACAAGTATAGGGGATGTATCGTAGTCCTTTCAATAAGTAAGAGTGTCGAACCTAACGAGGAGCAGAAGGATATGACAAGCGGTTTTCAGCAAGATATTCTCTGCAAGCACTGAAATTATCGGTAACAGATAGTTGTGTGATAAGATAATTCATAACGGGTAACAAGTAACAAAAGTAACTAAGGTGCAGCAGGGTGGCCCAATCCTTTTTGTAGCAAAGGACAAGCCTGGACGAACTCTTATATAATGCAAAGCGCTCCCGGGGACACATGGGAATTACTGTCTAGCTAGTTTTCATCATGCTCATATGGTTCACGTTCGTTACTTTCATAATTTGATATGTGGGTGGACCGGTGCTTGGGTGCTACCCTTCCTTGGACAAGCCTCCCACTTATGATTAACCCCTCTCGCAAGCATCCGCAACTACGAAAGAAGAATTAAGATAAATCTAACCATAGCATGAAACATATGGATCCAAATCAGCCCCTTACGAAGCAACGCATAAACTAGGGTTTAAAATTCTGTCACTCTAGCAACCCATCATCTACTTATTACTTCCCAATGCGTTCCTCTATGCCCAAATCATGGTGAAGTGTCATGTAGTCGATGTTCACACAACACCACTAGAGGAAAGACAACATACATCTCATCAAAATAACGAACGAATACAGAATTCACATGATTACTTATAACAAGACTTCTCCCATGTCCTCGGGAACAAACGTAACTACTCACAAAGCATATTCATGTTCATAATCAGAGGAGTATTAATTATCATTAAGAATCTGAACATATGATCTTCCACCAAATAAACCAACTAGCATCAACTACAAGGAGTAATCAACACTACTAGCAACCCACAGGTACCAATCTAAGGTTTTGAGACAAAGATCGGATACAAGAGATGAACTAGGGTTTGAGGGGAGATGGTGGCGGTGAAGATGTTGATGGATATTGACCCCCTCTCAACGAGAGGTTTGTTGGTGATGACGATGGCTTCGATTTCCCCCTCCGGGAGGGAAGTTTCCCCAGCAGAATAGCTCCGCCGGAGCCCTAGATTGGTTCTGCCCAGGTTCCGCCTCGAGACGGCAGCGCTTCATCCTGAAAGCTTCATTTTGATTTTTTCCAGGTCAAAACACACCATATAGCAGAAGATGGGGACCAGGGGCCTGCAAGGTGGCCACAAGGCAGGGGGTGCGCCCGCGGGGTAGGGCGCGCCCCCCACCCTTGTGGATGGCTGGTGGCCCCCCTCTGGTGCTTTCTTCGCCCAATATTTTTTATATATTCCAAAATAATTCTCTGTGAAGTTTCAGGACTTTTGGAGTTGTGCATAATAGGTCTCTAATATTTGATCCTTTTCTAGTCCAGAATTCCAGTTGTCGCGGCATTCTCCCTCTTCATGTAAACCTTATAAAACAAGAGAGAAAAGGCATAAGTACTGTGATATAATGTGTAATAACAGCCCATAATGCAATAAATATCAACATAAAAGCATGATGCAAAATGGACGTATCACTCCTCGGGTGTGAAGTTGGACCCACTGTCCGTGATTATGATGTGAGGCACCCCATAACAGTGCACAACCCCCAGAAATAAAATTAACCACCGGTTTGGCTTTTGTCGATGCCACGAGCTTTGCCTCTATCCATTTGGTGAAGTTGTCGACGATGACCAGAAGATATTTCTTCTTGCCCGTTCAGCGATGGAGTGATCTTACCATGACCATTTTACTGGGATAGTTTTTAGGGTCGTAGCCAACATGTGGCTCTATTTGGCAAAGAGTTGCCCCCCACACACACATTTCTTGACTGAATCCCATGCATCGGTTCGTGCCGTGGGCTAGTAAACCCAGCTCGAATGGCTTTACTTACCAAAGTCTAAGGTGTTGCATGATGCCTACACATGCCTGAGTGAATCTCCGAGAGGAGATCCTTTCTCTCCTCTTTATGAATGCAACGTTGGAGTACACCAGCAACGCTATGTTTGCATAGTTCCCCTTCATGGACCTTGTATGCTGCTAATCATCGAATGACATGTCACTCATCTATCTGGTCCTCGGGCAACTCCTTGCATATTAAGTATGCTAGGAGTGGTTCGGTCCATGGTGCGATTACTGCTATAATTTCATGGGCTGAGGGGGTTCCTCAAGTGTCGAGCCCCTGGTTATCTCCTTGTCTGGCTCTATGTCTGGAGGGGTCACCAGTTCGGGTGTTGAGTGCTCGTTTGCTTTGCTTCTTGCTCGGCATCACCTTGCCACTTGATCGATGGTTTAAACAATCGCTCAAGGATGGTATTCTGCGGTACTAGTTCCCACCGTGCTCCCACTCTAGCGAGGATATTGGCAACTTAATTATTGTCTTGCTGGATGTGGTGGAATTCTAGGCCCTCGAATCGAGCCGACAAGGTTATTGCGGCGTTATAGTATGCCGCCATCTTTGGGTCCTTAGCATCGAACTCTCGGTTGATCTGGGACATTGTGAGGTTAGAATCATCCTGGACCTCGAGACGCTGGATAACCATGGAGACGGCAATCCGAAGACCATGAAATAGTGCTTTATATTCCGCCGCATTGTTGGAGTCTGTGTACAGGATTTGCGTTAAGTACTTCATGGTGACACCAGTTGGTGAGGTGAGGACCACTCCTGCTCCTAGCCCATCGAGTATTTTGGAGCCGTTGACGTACATCGCCCAATTTGTGTAGGTTTCGTGCTCTCTAGAGAGCTCGGCCTCTGTCCACTTGGCCACAAAATTGGCCAACACCTGGGATTTAATAGCCTGACATGGTCGATGCGTGATTTCGAAGGGCAATAGCTCGATGGACAATTTTGTGATTCAACCGGTGGCATCACGGTTATTGATGATGTCGTTCAATGGTACTTCTGAGGCCATGGTTATTGAGCACTCCTGGAAGAAGTGCCTAAGTTTCAGAGAAGCCATAAAGGCTGCATATGCTATCTTCTGGTAATGTGGATACCTTGTTTTACACGGGGGTAAGCACCTCAGAAACATACTAGACGGGACTCTATACCTTTAACTTGTGGTCGTCCATGTTTCGTTCGACGACTAGGACTGCGCTGACTACCTAGCTCGTTGACATGATGTATAATAGCATTGGCTCACCAAGGTGCGACACGGATAGAATTGGATTGGTGGCCAGGAGCATTTTAATTTCATCCAGAGCTGCGCTGGCCTCCTCAGTCCATTTGAAGCCCACGGTCTATCTAAGCACTTGGTACAAGAGAGTGCCATTTCGCCAAGTCATTAGATGAAATCGGCTCAAGAAAGCCACACATCCTGCCAGCCTCTGGATGTGCTTGAGCTCGGACGGTGTTTGCAACTGTGTCAGTGCCTTGATTTTGTCAGGGTTCACCTCGATTCCTCTTTGAGAGACAATGAAACCGAGCAACTTGCCGGATGGGACGCCAAGGACACATTTTTCTGGTCTGAGCTTAATAATATATGCTCGGAGATTTTTTGAATGTCTCACATAGATCATTGATGAGCGTGTTGGACTGCCTGGTTTTGACAACCGCATTGTCCATGTAGGCCTCGGCTGTTTTGCCGATCAGTGGCTGCAAGCATGTTTGTATCATTCGTTGGTAAGTTGTGCCAACATTTTTCCCAAAGGGCATTGTATTAAAGCAAACCATGCCATAGGGAATTATGAATGCGGTGGCCTCCTGGTCGGGCTCCTTCATCTTTGTTTGGCGATAGCCTGAATATGCATCAAGAAAACACAAGAAGCCGTGTCCGGCTGTACCGTCCATGATTTGGTCGATTTGTGGCGGCAGGAAGGGGTCCTTTGGGCAAGCCTTGTTGACATCTTTGAAATCAATGCACAGGCACCAAGATTTTTACTTCTTTGGCACCATGATGAGGTTGGCTAACCAGTCCGGATGCTTGATTTCTTGGATGAATCCGGCCTCCAATAATTTGGCCAGCTCCTCTCCCATTGCTTGCGTATTAGGTTCAGAGAACCTCCAAAGTGCCTGTTCAACAGGCTTGAATCCCTCAATAATATTGAGTCCAAGTTCCACGAGGTTTCTTAGGATGCCAAGCATATCAAAGGGCGCCAGGCAAAGATATCCCAATTTTCATGAGGAAAGTTGTGCAATGCTTCGTCCAGCGTAGCATCTAGGCGGGTCCCGATGGAGGCTGTTTTAGATGGATCCTCGGGGTGAACTTCAAATTTAACAATCTCATCAGTTGGTTTCAATTATGTTCATTTTGACCACTTGGCAAGGACAATATCATCTTTGTCGACAGTTGTGCGTAGCTCAGATAACACCTCGGTGGCTAAGGCCTCGGATTTTGCTTCCAGAACTAAAGCTATTGTTTTGGCTTCAGCTTTGAGAGATCGATCCATATTGCTATTTACTGTGATCACGCCATTGCGGCCCGGCATTTTTAGCTTCATGTATGAATAATGGGGCACGACATGAAATTTGGTGAACGCGGCTTGTCCGGGCAACGCCTAGTTGTCGCTTCAGAATGACACTATGTCGAAGATTAACTCCTCGACCAAGTAATTGTTGGGTGTTCCAAATACCACGTCCAGCGTGACCTTACCAGTACACAGTGCTTCCTTTCCTGGGACTATACATTTAAAGGTAGTCCGGCTTGGTTAGCCCATTGGTTGGCCAATTGCACTCTCATTGAGTATCCTCATAGATGAGGTTTAGGTTGTTGCCTCTGTCCATCAGGACCTTGGATAGTCGATAGCCATGAATGATAGGGTCAAGGATGAGAGCCGCAACTCCTCGGCCGTGGACTTCTACGGTTGGTCTTCGTGACCAATGGTGATCGGAATATTCGACCATCTATTCTCCGAGGTCATTACATAGTCAACGTGGCAGACCTCTCGAAGAGCTCTCTTTCGTTGATTTCTCAAGGAGCGAGTCTCGTAAATCATTAGGTCCTCGGACAATTACTCCATCTGATGGTGATTGATTATGAAACCTCGGCTCATGTGCATGCCGGGGTTTTCCAGGAACTCCCTTCCTCCTTTCGCTATATGCCTTATGCTACTTCTTGAGCTTGCGTTGATTTTTCCTGTGAAGAGGAAAGGGTGATGCAGCAAAGTAGAGATAAGTATTTCCCTCAGTTAAGAACCAAGGTATCAATCCAGTAGGAGGCACAAGCAAGTCCCCAATAGATGCACTTGCACAAACTAACAAACACTTACACACAATGCGAAAAAGAGGTTGTCAATCCCTTCACGGTCACTAGCAAGAGCGAGATCTAATAGAGATAGGTATAAAAGATAAGTGAAAGGAAAAATAAAGTAAATATAAATAAATTGCAGCAAGGTATTTTTGGGGTTTTGGTTTTATAGATCTAAAAATATATGATGAGAAATAGACCCGGGGGGCATAGGTTTCACTAGAGGCTTCTCTCTTGAAGAAAGCATACGATGGGTGAACAAATTACTGTTGAGGAATTGATAGAAAAGCGCATAGTTATGACGATATCAAAGGTAATGATCATGAATATAGGCATCACATCTGTGACAAGTAGACTGAAATGATTATGCATCTACTACTATTACTCCACACATCGACTCCTATCCAGCATGCATCTAGTGTATTAAGTTAACAAGAACGGAGTAACGCCTTAAGCAAGATGACATGATGTAGAGGTATAGATCCAATCAATATGGTAAAACCCCCATCCTTTTATCCTTAATGGCAACAATAAAAATAAGTACCTCGTTACCCCTACTATCACTGGGTGAGGACACCGCAAGATTCAATCCATCACAAAGCACCTCTCCGATTGCAAGATAAACCAATCTAGTTGGCCAAACCAAATCGATAGATCAGAGAGAAATCCCACTGGTGCACGTCGGTCCTAAACAAACGGTTTAAAACACCTTTCTGCGACGGCATTTTGAACCGTCGCCAAGTGAGTGTGGGCGATAGGGGGGTCCTTCCCACACGACCCAGAAACCATCGGGGATAGGGCCCCTATAGTACTCCTACTCGTTTCTGCTCGCATTGCCATCGCAGTCGGTATTCTGTGGTGCTACGTTTATGATGCGCGGTCCATCACAAACGGTTCACTATTATAGAACGTGTATGATGCGCGGCCCATCACAAACAGTTCACCGTTAACAAGATTAGCTAATCGTCGTCCGAGTGTCGGACATGATTATGAAACGTCGGACCGTCGTAACATCGTCGTACACGACAACTATCGCACACGCTATTCTGTGGTGCAACGTTTAAGATGCATACTTCATCAGAAACAGTTCATGGTTGCGAATCATGTACGGTAAGGCAACTAACACAAACGTTTAGTTTTCCCTCACCGTTTGTGATATTTTCTGACATCGCACACGCTTTGCAAATGGCAACTGTGTGCATGCTTGCACACGTTTCCTCTCTGTTAACCGTCTCGGATTATGGTGCATATCGCAAACGTTTATGTTTTACCAATCGTGTGTGCCGTAACAACCTGGAGAGCGTAATTTCACCGTAATTTAATTGCCGCTTTTCCAAATTGTACCGGATTTGGATTTGAATTTGAATGTATGCTACAGCTTTATTCATATCCATCAGGTTCAAACAACCAATGCATTATTCGATTCATAGGTACATATGTTCAAGAATTACATAAGAACCAACTAAAGAATGATGAACCACAGTTGTATACTTGTACTATTAAAGACGGTAAAGAAAGAGGCGAAATATATTCTTGTTGCTGAACAAGGTGAAGCGGAATGCCCATATTGTGCCCTCCTCCATGCAGAAGGCACGCACGACTCTAGTCCAACCACTTGTGATGGTCGACTGCCCATCCTTCACGGTCTTCATGAAAACCTCTAGATAATCATCGTGTTCTGCTAGAAATACTTTAACCTTTGCATGCCCACCAATCATGTAGTTTGAGAGGTAATCTTGAGTAAACTGCTTTGGCAACCACTGCAAAGGAAAAAAGATTCAGACATTGTCATCTAACACAACTCATTATGGGAAGTAAAAAGAAGGCTGCAGAGTTCTTACTTACTATCCTACAGTTCACTGCTGTCTTGGATAAAGTGTAAACAAATAGATTAATTGCCATCTTTGGACCCATTTTACTAACAATCTTTATCAGCTTCCTCAATTGATGCTGGTTCATCGATATCTCATTGCCCCATACGCAGAAAGGGTCGAAACGCGGATCTTTACCAATGACATATGTACCTAAAAGCACCAAGTTAATATTAGAAGCTAAACATCAATTGCACAATGATGTAGTACAACACTCTATTATAATAAGTCTATATACATCCCTATGTGGTAGTCCATTTGAAATCTCTAAAAAGACAAATATTTAGGAACGGAGGGAGTATCTTATAACATCCAATATACTCACATATTAGATGAATTAACATCTTATATTATGGGCCGGAAGGAGTTTAGTTCATTCATACAAATTATCGGCTGATTAAATGCTGCTGTATCCATGGGTTACAGTTAGTTTGAGCTAGTTCGGGCTCAAATAGCCCTAAAGTATATCTAAACATGAGGGCTAGTTTGAGCTAGTTGCATCTATAACCCACCCAAAAAAATATCCAACCCAAGAGGTGCTAATTGGAGCTAGTTCTCCTAGTGCATTTATTATCAATCTAACCCTGCCATCCAAACAACTCTTTGGATGGAGTTAGTTCAGGGTTAGTAATGAGCTAGAAACTAACTCTAACCTCTAGCTAAGTTGAGTATCCAAACAGGGATGTGTTGTTGCTGTTGTTGTTGCTGCTGCTGTTCTTCTACGTATATCTAGACGTCATTAGAACATTAATGTAACACTCTTCCTTGTTGCTATGTAGCCTAGGATTGCATATTTAGACACTAAGTACAGTGCATGTTGCTATGTAGCGTCAGATATATTACATATGGACCTAGTTAACCTAACAAAAAATGGGTTGTAGATATATTCAGTTAAATGTCCGATTCACCGATTAGTCCCTTATCAGCTGCCGGCCTATATGGTACCAACTACCGATATCCTGAACAGTGAGCAGATATAAGCCATGGGATGAAACTAACCTAGATGGAAAACAACAGTCATTCCCAAAATTGTCCTGTGTAGGTACGTCGAGAAGCATGTTAAGCACAACAGGCTAAACATCAACCAAAATTATACATGGCAAACAAAATAATCTCCAAAAGATAGCTTCAGTGTGCAGGTTTAAGCATGCTAGTAAAGCAAAACAAGTGGAAAGGTGTACTAACTGCAACAGGCCTAACATTTAACAACAAGCAAACATAGTCATTCAAACTGGTATTGTGTCGGTCTAAGTACACTGGTTATGGTTAAATAAAAATGGAAAGGCGTGTTAACTACAAGATGCAGCAACCAAATGTAGTCATTCATAGTGGTATTGTTGAAACTGGTAGATGAAATTGAACTGCACAGTTCATACTTGCACATATAGAACATAACGTTGTGAATAACTAGAATAAACAAGGCATAATAAACAACCAAAGATAGCATTTGAAACTGAACATATGCTAACTACAAACAAAACAATCAAAAACTTTAAAAGAGGCATATGCTAGCTATAACAGGCTTAACAGCAAGCAAATCTATGCATTTCTATCGGTATGTTTAAAACTGGATTGATGAAATGTACTGCATAGTAAATAATGCACATATAGAGCATCACATTGTGAACAACTGAAATAAACAAATCATGGGTTTCCTCACTTGTCACAGATGGGCTCGTTCCCATGGGAGGAGCATGGACCCTGGATGCGCTCCATGTTGTGGCAGATGAGCTCCTTCCCCTTGGAAGAGCACGGCTGTAGGGTGCCCTCCCTGATGTCGCAGACGGGCGATTTCCCCTTGGAAGAGCAGATGGGCTATTTCCCCTTGGAAGAGACGGAGAGGGTGCCCTCCTCGTGGTCGCCGTCGATGAGGTCTGACTTGGAAGCTGTGGATCCCAAGCCAGCGTCGCAGAACGTGTCCTTCAGAAATGACAAAAGGGGCTCAATGGCGATGTAGAATGGCAAATTGTTGACAGCAATCAAGAGGAGATCAGCGGCGGGGCCATGGATGAGATCGACGACAGTTGAACCCGAGGGGTTGGGGGTGGGCCACTTAACCTGTGACACAGCCCGCCTCAGGCCGTCGCTGTTGATGACCTTGATGTCATAGCCGGCGGCCGAGACATGCCCGCATACTCTAGCCCGCTGCTTGAGTGCCTGCCGCCAATAATGGTCGTCAGCTTCCTCGGCGACGTCGGGCGAAGAGACCGCTATACGCCTCTTTTGGGCTAGTCGCTCCTCGAGCTCCACGGGAAGCATAGCCGGGCTTAGGCTGCGACGCTCTGGAGTGGGGGATGGGGATCTGTGGGAAAGGGGGCGTTTGGCAGGCGTCATCTAAGAAACTCAAGGCGGCCTGGGTATGGAGATCGGTGGATAAGCTGCACGGGCAAGCCGGCAGATGTTGACAATGGAGGCCTTGCGGCGGCGGCGACGGGGACCTTGCTAGGGTTTCGAGCGAGGGAGGGGGCGTGTGTGTGTGCGCGCATGCCCAAGGAGGGTTTGGTGTGTGTGGGGGCGCAGGGTGTTTGAGGAAATGACGTGGGTACTGAAAATTTTACTACGCGGGAGTGAAATGCCGGGCTATTGAAAATTTTGATGATAGTGCATCGCACACGGTCCAGAGATAACAACCACGTGTTATGAAACAGAAAAACCCTCGAGGCGGGCAGATATTTTCTAGGGATGCAGGCGGGATTGGGAACAAGAAACATCGCACACGGTCCGGAGATAACAACCGTGTGTTATGAAACAGAAAAACCCTCGAGGCGGGTAGATATTTTCTAGGGATGCAGGCGGGATTGGGAACAAGAAACATCGCATACGGTCCGGAGATAACAACCGTGTGTTATGAAACAGAAAAACCCTCGAGGCGGGCAGATATTTTTGAGAGGGGGAGCCTCGTGGAGCCCAATGTACCGTGCGGATGTGTGCGTGACAGGTGCACCGGCGTGGCACACGGTTAGTTTGAGTGAACCATGTCTGTTGCGTCATCCGACTTGTATAATGTTCATAAATTTGGCGAAAAATGACACCAGAGAGGGTCAGAACACGAACACACTTGCATGTGGACAAAATTTATTTATCAAAAGGGTGGTTTGATTTTCAAATACCAAATGCAACTTCGATGTGGCACCTCTCTCACAAAGCGCACGGTATTGCTTGCCCCCACCCCCCCTCATGTCGGCATGAAGGGAATCCTAAGCTATGAATGCATGCCCCTCCCCCCAACCGAGGTTCACCTAGCAAAGTGCGAAGTAGCTAGCAGCCCCCTCCTCCCCCGCGTCGGCACGAAGGGAATCCTAAGCTATGAATGCATGCCCCCTCCCCAATCGAGGTTCCTTCACCTAGCAAAGTGCGAAGTAGCTAGCAGCCCCCCTCCCTCGTGTCGGCACGAAGGGAATCCTAAGCTATGAATGCATGCCCCCCCAACCGAGGTTCACCCTAGCAAAGTGCGAAGTAGCTAGCAGCCCCCTCCCTCGTGTCGGCACGAAGGGAATCCTAAGCTATGAATGCATGCCCCCCCAACTGAGGTTCACCCTAGCAAAGTGCAAAGTAGCTAGCAGCCCCCCTCCCTCATGTCGGCACGAAGGGAATCCTAAGCTATGAATGCATGCCCCCCAACCGAGGTTCACCTAGCAACCTAGCAAAGTGTGAAGTAGCTAGCAGCCCCCCTCCCTCGTGTCGGTATGAAGGTAATCCTAGGCTATGAATGCATGCCCTCCCCCCCAACAGAGGTTCACCCTAGCAAAGTGTGAAGTAGCTAGCAGCCATCCCTCCCTCGTGTCGGCACGAAGGGAATAAAGGTTCACCCAGCAAAGTGCGAAGTAGCTAGCAGCCCCCCACCCCCCTCGTGTCGCCACGAAGGGAATCCTAAGCTATGAATGCATGCCCCCCAACCGAGGTTCAACTAGCAAAGTGCGAAGTAGCAACCCCCCCCCCCCCACACACACTTTCAGTTGGCGGGCCGGAGAGGCATATATCTCACCAAGATGGATCGTAAAACGGACCAAGAATAATCCACCTTGGTCGTACAACCTCTCTCTTGTTGCTGGTCAAAGTGATGGCCGTCCATGCGACCCCGGAGATGGGCTAGCTTGCCAATAATCACGCAAGTAGCTAGTCCCCGAAGACAACCACTGCATGCGTGTGGCCCAAACATATGTATGGAGAGGTGTGTTTTTGAGTAACAATGGAACAAATTTGATGTGGCACCGTGATTTCGAACTAGAAATCCCCACACTGAGTGAGGGTTAGGTTGACAATGCATATGTATGTTACACCACACTTCAAGCCAACGACGGGGATTCATGCATGCATGCGTGCATAGTATATGCTCTCAAACTTAATTAGGTCTGAATCTCACCACGACCTATACTATGATAACACGAACCAAATGAAGAATCTGCCATGGTAACCTATCTTGTTGTTGGTCAAGGTGATCATGGATTTCCACGCAGGCCCACGAATATATAGGCTTGTCGCCGATAACCACGTGAGGGAGTGTATCGTTCGAAGGCAACCACTACATGCATATGTATGGAGGTGATGCGTGCATGCATGTTTGAATACACAACATTGATGTGGCGCGTGTGTCGAAAATCGTACACTAGCTCCCCACACAGAGCGAGATCGGTTCATGATGTGTCGTTGTACTAGCCACTTCGACTCGATGGGACGGATTCATGCATACACATGCATGTGTGTGTGCTCAAACTGTATCATGCATGTCATCCCAGAGAAAAAAAAATAATCCCCTCCTAAGTCAAATTAACCTCTCTTGTTGTCAGGCAAAAAGTACTGATGGACCAAGCGGGCCCACAGATGGAAAGCATCAATATCGCTGATAACCGCTTAAGTGGGTGCGAGAGACAACCACCACCGCTTTGCATGTGGGCCAAACATATATATGTTGGATACCCAAAATGCACAACTTTGATGTGCCACATGCCTCAAAAACCGTAAACCATGCACCCACACAGAGTGAGGTTCATATCAAGCGTACTACATATGATGGTCCCCTTCCCCCCTCTTCACCGCATACTATATATATGCTCCTGCCGTAATATATGTACAACCCAAAAGAATCCTCATCGACGGTGAAATTAATTAACCTCTCCCGATGTAGGTCAGAGTGATGCATGCATGCATCGACGATGGCCTCGTGGGCCCACAGATGGAAGCATCACAAGCGAGTGTCCTAGCTAGGATATGCATGTGGCCAAAAAGGTGTTGTGTGATGTTTGAATAACCAATTTTACAATTTTGATGTGGCACGTGCCTCGATAACCAAAAAGTCCCGACACTGAGTCAGGTGTACTTGTTCACGGACGCGTACGTATAGTATATATGCTAGTCCCCTCCCACCTCTTCGACGCGTACTATATACCACCATAACACAAATAAAAAAGATTCTACCTTGCTGGTCAAATTAACCTCACTGTCGGCTCTTCGTCAAAGTGATGGACGACGACCTCGCAGGCCCACAGAAAGCGCCACACGCGAGTATCGAGTGTCGTGTAGGACAACCATCAACTGCACGTGGCCAAAACATTTATGTATGAAAGGGTTCTGTAATGTTTTAAATAATGATTTCACGACTCTGATGTGGCACCGGCCTGCCTAACAAAACGGCCAACCCACACGGTGGCTCACAACTCGTAGCGTACTGTGAGCCACCCGCCACCCGCAGACGCACACACCCACACACACACCGTGAATCCATCGCAACTACGATGCATGTTAAATTAATTATCCCGCGGTGAAAATACATGTTACCAAAGGAGGGACGTTTTAATTTCAAAAAAATCACAGAGGTCATTAAGACGTTTTAGTACATTGATTGATTTTCTACGGGTATAATGTGCAAAAATCAAATTTGAGCTACATGCACACGTGACAGTGCACCTAAATGGATTGCAAAAACACATGTGTCTCACTGGGTGCATGTTTACTCCCCGTGCAACAAATTTCAAACATTGAGAATCTTGATTTTAAATTCTAGTACATCCAAAACTTATTTGAAGTTCATGAAACTTATCGTGTTGTCATATGGACACCAATACAAAGTGGCATTGTACTTTTTTGTCAAATTTGAGACCAGTTTTGATGTAATCTTTATCTAATTACAGACAGGAGATTATTAATAATTGGGAACCAATATCCCAAACGGATTATTTATTCGAACCGTGAGCGTTAGACCAACAATGGATACGTGCCATGCTTAAGTTAAGAAATAAAGCGACAGCATTAATCATCCAAATAGGAAAACAATATACGTGCCGCCGCGTGACCCGTGTGGCGTGCGAGCAGGCGTGAGTTGACGGGACGCATGCGAGCAGTCCGTCGTGCAGGCAGACAGGGAGGCGTGCGTGCAGGTGTGTGAATTGACGGAGGCGTGCTCGCTGCATAGTGTCATCGGGAGGCGCGCGAGTAGCTGTGTGAAACTTTGGTAGGCATGCCAGCAGTCCGGTGCGCAGGCTCACCGGGAGGCGAGCCATCGGTTTGACCGCCGCCCGCCTCTCTCCCACAACTCCCACTACTCCATATTAATGGTGCGCCCGAGCGGCCGCACCCCCATCCTTGCTACGCACACACAATCCTCTCTCTCCGCTTGCATCCTCGATGCCGCTCTCAGTCCTCAAAGCCGTCAATGTATGTGGATGCCGCCCAAGCGCCCCATCGGAGGGAGTGGCGATGCCGGGGCTGCTAAAGCATCGGAGCACGGCGTGGAGATGGAGACAGAGGTTGCCGTCACCGCCGGCGAGTTATCACTGCACCATGACGTCGTCGACGGCGTTGAGCTTCCACAGCCGGAGGCGGAGTTCCACACCGACTATGACGACCACTCCGGCGGCGACTCCGACGACCACTCTGACGAGGACTCCGACGATGACGGACAGCTGGTTAGTCATTTATACCCATTTATGTGTCAAATAGATCATAAGGTTTCTCTGGTTACTCCTGCCTCCCCCTTTTTGGAATTGAAATCATGTGGTTATGTTCTCCGAATCCATGAAATCTGAGTAAGTTTCGTTAGATCCGTGTAGTGTATTGATTGTTTGAATGGTACAGGTGATAACTGATTAGTTGTTTCATCTGTGCAAATGATTTCTGCTAGTAATCCGACTAGGGTTAGTGTTCGTGCTAATAATTCCTAGGCGGGACTTGACAATTGATTTTGAATGACCTACATATGTTTGTGCCATTATTTTCTTCAAGATTGGTCTGTACATAGACGACTATGCTTAAAATCGAACCATAATCTCTGGATATGTATAAATAAATAGCCATAAATTCCTAATCCTACTTCACGGCATGTAATCAGTGATTTGATGCCAATTTTGTTTTACTATTTGTATAGGTGCTGTCTGACGATGTGGACAGCGAGGATGAAGATGCCCAGAGGAGGTACAAGAGGCAAATCCTGAGGGAACTTTATGCGGGAATGCATAACAGGCGTATTAGGACCTGGAACGGCGGCTATGGATGCCCATTTTGCAACCACAAGCTTCATGACGCATATCTAAGTGTTCTCCCGCATGCAAGAGGATGGGCCATTGGCTCCTTCAACCAGAAGTATTCTCGCAGGGTGGCGCACGACGCGTACGCCAAGTACCTGGAGAGCTTCAGGATCGTGCCGGCATGAGAGACGAGATGTGGGATGGATCGAACTATGTACGCTTGAGTATGGTTAATGGCGGTTGAACTATGTACTTACGGTTGAACTATGCTTATGTACGTGTACGCTTATTATCTATGTCTGAGTATGTTAAATATTTGGTCAAAATTTGGTAAAAATTTCAAAGGGGGGCCAATAAACCAGGATGGAGGTAGCACGTCAATCACACACGGTTTCCAAAATTGGAACCGTGTGCAATGGCTTTCATTCTGCCTGGTGCGTCAATCACACACGGTTCGTTCTAGCAAACCATCGCCCCCAAAATTCTTTGTGGGACAGAAAACCCTCACCACCAAATTCAAAAAACAAAAAAGAAAACCCTCACCATCCCCACGTCACAAAAACCCTCACCCCGCCGGCCACCCCCTCCGATACGGTCCCCATTCACACCTGCATAAGCTCCTCCGCGTCTATGCCATGGCACCGCCCATCGCGGCGGTAAACACTTAGCTCGACGCCTGCCGCCGCCGCCAAGCTGCCAGCAAAGCCCACCGCATTTCGCCACTTCCGCTTGCCGCCGCCTATCGCCATCGACTTTCTCGTGTCGGAGTAAATGGCCACGGGTAGCCTAGCCGACTGCCCCTGGCTCTTCCAAAAAATTATCAGGCCTTTGGGCCTTCAAGCGCTCCAAGCATTGGACCCCCTTCCCCGGCCGGCTACCTCTGAAGCCGACTCACGGAAGGCGGCCCAGCCTCAGCAACCTCCCTCCCCAGGATAACCACGGGGTGGCCGACTCCAGGAAGCCGGCCGTAAAAGATGCCGACTCCAAGAAGCCGGCCAAGACCGCAACCACCCAAGTTATGCCACATAACGGTGACAAGACGGGTGTGGCCACAGTCCGGCCCACTACCCCCGAAGCCCGAGGCAGGCATGGCCACAGGACGCCGTACGGGAAGGCCATCCCCCGTTCGGCTCGGCACTGTAGCCATGCTAACCTCGACGTCACCCACGGCAGACGCCGGTACGGCCCACGGGCGACGGGCCCCTTCGGCCAGAGAGAGGCATGGAGGGGGCCCGGCCTCCCCCAGTCGGCCTAGGGCGTAGCTGGCCCCCGGAAGTCGGCTACCCCCTCCCTCGAAGCATGCGCCACATTAAGGAGACAAGACGAGGTAAGGCTACAGTAAGGGCCCCCGAGGCGGCCCACTGTAGCCACGATTACCTCAACGAAGCCCTCGTCATCAGGGGCGAGGCTACAGTAAGCAGCCGCCGACAAGATCCTAGGCAGTGGGGCCGGCCTGTCGACCAAGAGGCCGGCAGTCGGTGGGACCCACTAGTCGGCGGGCCCCAACAGCCGGCGGAGAAGCCGGCGAGAGTAGACACTGACGGCTGGGACCAGTGCCCAGCCGGATTACAATTGTACCCCCGGGGGGTAGGCCTATATAAACCCCCCGGGGCACCCATGCAAAGGGTTGGCTTCTGAGCATAGCACACACACCATAGATAGAGAGGAGTGAGAGCTAGTCTTGTTCTTCTTCTCCTTTTGAACCCAACAGCTCTAGGAGCGATTGTAGCTACCTTTCCTGATCTAGTGATCATGTGGAGACCCCGCAGAGCAGGACTAGGGGTGTTATCTCCTCGGATAGCCCCGAACCTGGGTAAGATCCGCCGGCGTGCATGTCTTCGCCTTATCCCGTTTCCAGGCACCGGCGATGTCTTATTGGCACCCAAAATGATAAGCCACCCGTTGGCATATGTCGCACCAACCACCCGACATTTGGCGCCCACCGTGGGGCCAGGTGCACCGTCGTCCGGAGACCTGTTCTGGACGGGAACCCTCTTCCTCCCCCGCGAGCGCAGCCAGCCTGCTGCGCCCGATGGCGTTTGCCTCGACACGCTGCAAGGCGTCGACGACGCCTGCGCAGCAAGCTACCTCGCCGATCTGCTCGGCGAGACTCGCATCTCCGACGAGCCTGCGTCCGACGCAGGCACGGACTACCCCGAGAGCCGCCTCGTCAGCCTCCTCGACCAGCTTCACGTCTCCAGCGAGCCTGCTGCAGATGTGGAGTCGGTCGGCTCCACCGACCCGATGCTCGTCGACTCCGACACGGCATCGCTCGACGCTTACCCCTCCGACGTGGTGGTCTTCGACGATCCTCTCCCTCAAGCTGACAGCGGCAGCAGCGCTGTCACCGAAGTGTTGGTCATCAGCCACGTCGCCAACTCGGGCGAGAACGCCCACGGCGCCCTGCAAGCGGCGATGCACGACCTCTCTGTCCCCATCCCGGCCGACGCCGACGCCGAGACCCTGGAGGCACGCCGCCTTGCCCTCATTGCGGAAGGCCAGAAGATAGCCTCCATGAGACGCCTCACCGAGGCCCACCAGCGTGAAGTCGACCGCGCCGCCTTCGGTACACCGCCGCCTAGCGGCCCGAGCCGAGCCGGTTTCGTCCAGAAGCACGGCGCGGCCGTCGCCAGCATGCTGGGGGCAGATCGCCCCGTCTACTCCACCCCGCTCGAGAACCTGCGAGCCGCTCAGGCGGCCGCAGAAGAGCTCAATGGGCTGGGAGCCGATGAGCTCCCCTACATGACGAGACGGATCCAGAAGCTGCTCGACGCGGCTGCAGAACGGCACGAAGCCGGCGCCCGTGCTGATAGTCACCCCCCCGCGCCGGGAGCACGCCGCGACGTCCCGCTCGCCGACTGCGAGCGGCGCACGCCAGAAGAAACACAAGGAGCCGGCTGCCAGCCGTAGCCGGACTCGCATCACCATCGAGCGCGACGCGGAGGGCCGTCCTCGAGCGGTGGAGCACCAAGGAAATCTGCCTCCTCCCCCGCCTCGAAGAGAAAGACGTCTCACTCCGCCGCCTATCACGCACCCGACTCTTGGCGACCGACTCGGACGCCGAGAAGGAGTCGGCGAGAACGATGCCCGCCATCGGATCGACCGCCTCGCTCGATCCTTGGCGTTAGAAGAAGAAGACGATGTCGGCCCGCCATGTTTTGGCCCCCGCATCGGCGACGAGCCCTTCCCCAAAGGGTTCTCGCTCCCCAGAGACACGCCCAAGTACAACGGCTCAGTGAAGCCGGAAGATTGGCTCATCGACTACTCCATGGCCGTCAGCATAGCCAACAGCAATCGGCGCGTCGCCGTGAAGTACGTCCCCCTCATGCTCCAAGGCACGGCGCGCACATGGCTCAACAGCCTCAAGCCCTACAGCATCAACAGCTGGCTGGACTTCACGGAAGTCTTTGTCCGCAACTTCACCAGCACCTACAAGCGGCCTCCCAAGCCTCGCCAGCTCTCCCTCTGCGTCCAAGGGCCCAACGAGTCGACCCGTGACTACCTCACGCGGTGGGCCGAGCTCCGCAACTCCTGCGAAGGGGTGCATGAGGTCCAGGCCATCGAGTACTTCACCGCCGGGTGCCGAGAGGGCACCCTCCTTAAGCACCGACTCCTCTGCGACGAGCCGGCTACCCTCGACGAGTTGCTGGTCATCGCGGACAAGTACGCCACGGCCGACTCCTCGATGAAGACCGAGCTCCGAGTAGACGCCTCGGGGAAGGTGATTGCTCCGGCTCCCAAGACGCCGGCTGGCGACCCTAATCGGCGCCCCTACCAGAACGACCACAAGCGCAAGGCCCCCATGTCGACTTCCACCAGTCGGCAGGTGGCCACAGTTGAAGATGAGCAGCCCGAAGAACAGCCCGCTCCCAAGAAGAAGGGTGGCAGGTCGGCTTGGCAGCCGGCTTTCTCCTACGAGCAAGCTCTTGACGCCCCCTGCAAGTTCCACAGCGGCGCGAAGCCGTCTAACCACACGACCCGAAAATGCCACTGGCTCACGCGAATCACCAAGGGTGAGGGGATGCTGCCGCCTCCGCCTCCCGGCCCGCCGCCTCCAGCCCCCCAGCAGCCGGCGGCTCGGCCGGCAGTCGGCGCCATCCAAGACGAATTCCCTGAAGAGCACGCCGCCTACGTCGTCTTCACCAGTCATGCCGACGACAAGCGTAGTCGGCGCCGACAGCATCAGGAAGTTAATGCAGTCGCCTCCAGCTCCCCCGAGTTCATGCACTGGTCAGAGAAGCCAATCAGCTGGAGCCAGGCCGACCACCCAGAGGTGATGCCCTCTCCTGGCTCCTATGCAATGGTCTTGGACGTCACCCTCGCAACGGAGAGGCGAGCTGCCCGATTTTTGCGTGTCCTGATAGATGGCGGAAGCAGTATCAACATATTGTACCGCGATACCATGGAGAAGCTGAACATCAAAGCGAAGGAGCTCATGCCGAGCCGCACCGTCTTCCATGGTATCGTCCCCGGCCTGTCTTGCTCCCCAATCGGCAAGATCAAAATGGATGTTCTCTTCGGGGACAAAGATCATTTTTGCCGAGAAGCAATATGGTTCGAGGTAGTGGATTTGGAGAGCCCCTATCACGCTCTGCTTGGCCGACCTGCTCTGGCCAAGTTCATGGCTGTGCCCCACTACGCCTACCTAAAGATGAAGATGCCGAGCTCGAAGGGGATCATCACGGTAGCCGGCGACTACAAGAATTCCATCGAGTGCGCCATGGCCAGCAGCCGGCTGGCCGAGTCCCTCGTGGTGGCAGAAGAGAAGAAGATGCTGGAACGGGTTGTGGCCATGGCCGGCAAGCAGCCGGCCCTGTCCCCTAACCCCAAAGATTGTGATGCGCAGGGCTCCTTCCAGCCTGCCAAAGAGACGAAGAAGATACCTCTGGACCCAGAGAACCCGGAGAGGTTCGCTGTCATTGGGACGAACTTGGACAGTAAATAGGAAGGCGAGCTCGTCGACTTCCTCCGTGAGAATCGAGACATTTTTGCATGGTCCCCAAAGGACATGCCGGGTGTCCCGAAGGATTTCGCCGAGCACAAATTACACGTCCGAGCCGACGTGAAGCCGGTCAAGCAACCCCTCCGCCGACTGTCAGAAGAGAAGCGAAGAATAGTGGGAGAAGAGATAGCCCGGCTCCTTGCCGCTGGCTTTATCATGGAAGTGTTCTTTGCAGAGTGGCTTGCCAACCCAGTTCTGGTTCTGAAGAAGAATAACAAGTGGCGTATGTGTATAGACTACACCAGTTTGAACAAGGCCTGCCCAAAGGATCCGTTTGCTCTGCCACGGATTGACCAAGTGATAGACTCCACAGCCGGATGCGAGTTGTTGAGTTTTTTGGATGCGTACTCAGGGTACCATCAGATCAAGTTGGACCCAGCTGACCGCCTGAAGACTGCCTTCATCACACCCTTTGGAGCTTTCTGCTACCTGACTATGACATTTGGCTTGAGAAATGCCGGTGCCACTTTTCAGCGTTGCATGCAGAAATGCCTCTTGAAACAACTCGGCAGAAATGCCCACGTCTATGTAGACGACATTGTGGTGAAGAAAGAGAAGCGCGGCACCTTGCTGGAAGACCTGAAAGAAACATTCGCCAACTTGCACCGATTCCAAATCAAGCTCAACCCCGAGAAGTGCGTGTTCGGAGTGCCAGCCGGCCAACTACTAGGCTTCCTGGTCTCCGAACGCGGCATCGAATGCAACCCCGTCAAGATCAAGGCCATCGAGAGGATGGAGATTCCCACCAAGCTGCGAGATGTGCAGAAGTTCACTGGCTGCTTAGCCTCCCTGAATCGTTTTATCAGCTGACTAGGAGAGAAGGCTCTCCCCTTGTACCGACTCATGAAGAAGTCCACTCACTTAGAGTGGAATGATCAAGCCGACCAAGTCTTCCATGTGTTGAAGAAAATGCTGACCACTCCGCCTGTCCTGGCAGCGCCGACTGAAAAGGAGCCCATGCTCCTCTACATCGCCGCGGCTAGCCGAGTCGTCAGCACTGTTGTTGTGGTCCAGCGCCCGGAAGAAGGCCGAGCCCAGCTAGTCCAGAGGCCGGTGTACTACCTAAGCGAAGTGCTATCTAGCTCAAAGCAGAACTACCCGCACTACCAGAAGATGTGCTATGGGGTGTACTTCGCCGCCAAGAAATTGAAGCCCTACTTCCAAGAGCACCCCATCACGGTCGTGTGCACCGCCCCGCTCGCCGAGATCATAGGCAGCCGGGATGCATCCGGCCGGGTGGCTAAATGGGCTATTGCACTAGCGCCCTACACGATCTTCTACCAACCCCGCACCGCCATCAAGTCCCAAGCAATGGCCGACTTCCTCGTCGACTGGGCCGAGACCCAGTACCTACCGCCGGCTCCCGACTCTACCCATTGGCGGATGCACTTTGACGGGTCCAAGATGCGCACTGGCTTGGGAGCCGGCATCGTCCTCACCTCTCCCAAAGGCGACAATCTCAAGTACACGCTGTTGATCCACTGCGCCGCCTCCAACAACGTGGCCGAGTACGAGGCGCTCGTACATGGGCTCCGGCTAGCCAAAGAGCTCGGCATACGCCGGATCCTGTGTTACGGCGACTCAGACTTGGTGGTCCAGCAGTCGTCTGGCGACTGGGACGCCAAGGACGCGAACATGGCGAGCTATCGATTCCTCGTCCAGCAGATCAGTGGATACTTCGAAGGGTGCGAGTTCCTTCACGTGCCAAGGACCGACAACGACCAAGCAGATGCCCTAGCACGAATAGGCTCCACCCGACAAGCCATACCGACTGGTGTCTCCCTCCAGCGCTTCCTCAAGCCGTCCATCAAGCCGTCTCCAGAGTCGTACTCCATCTTCGTACCGCCGGCGCCAGATACAGCCGGATCCGACTGGAGAAACCCCGCAGGCGGCACGGGGACTTCGACAACTGGCCCGGGGACTGCCGTAGTCGCACCCGGGCCGGGGACTTCAGAACCCGGCCCGGGGACTGCAACGACACAAGAAGCGATGGCCGACTCCAATTCCGCGCCACCCAACCCACCCACCCGAGTCTTGGTGGCTACACTAACAAAAGAAGAAGTCACAGCTCCATCATGGGCCCAGCCCATCCTCAAGTTCCTACTCAGCAGAGAGCTGCCGGCTGATGAGATCTCAGCAAGACTAGTGCAACGACGAGCCGCAGCATATGCAATAATCAACAGAGAGCTTGTGAAGCGCAGCGTCACTGGAGTCTTCCAGCGTTGTGTCGAGCCGGAAAAAGGAGTGGCAATCCTCAAGGATATCCACCAAGGCGAATGCGGCCACCACGCAGCCTCAAGATCACTTGTGGCCAAGGCTTTCCGCCATGGTTTCTACTGGCCGACTGCCTTGGAGGATGCTAAAGAAATAGTCAAGAGCTGCAGAGGATGCCAAGTTTTCAGTTCCAAGCAACACCTGCCGGCTTCTGCCCTCAAGACCATTCCCCTCACCTGGCCTTTTGCCGTCTGGGGACTGGACATGGTGGGCCCTTTCAAGACAGCCCGCGGCGGCTTGACGCATCTACTTGTCGCTGTGGACAAGTTCACAAAGTGGATCGAAGCAAAGCCGATTAAGAAGCTGAACGGGCCGACTGCCGTGACATTCATCACTGACATCACTACTCGGTACGGCGTGCCGCACAGCATCATCACCGACAACGGCACGAACTTCGCCAAAGGAGCACTGGCACGTTTCTGCACGACGCAGGGCATCCGACTGGACTTAGCGTCCGTTGCCCACCCGCAGTCAAACGGCCAGGTCGAGCAAGCAAATGGACTCATCCTCTCCGGCATCAAGCCCCGACTGGTTGTACCACTGGAGCGATCAGCCGGCTGCTGGCTCGATGAGCTGCCGGCTGTCCTCTGGAGTCTGCGCACTACACCCAACAAGTCAACCGGCTTCACTCCATTTTTCCTCGTGTACGGTGCCGAGGCTGTCATCCCAACAGACATCGAGTTCGACTCGCCTCGGATTACCATGTACACGGAGGAGGAGGCCAAGGAAGCAAGAGAAGACGGCGTCGACCTACTGGAAGAAGGCCGGCTATTAGCACTCAGCCGGTCCGCCATCTACCAGCAAGGGCTGCGCCGCTACTACAACCGCAAGGTCAAGCCAAGATCCTTCCAAGAGGGCGACCTTGTGCTCCGGCTGATCCAGCGAACAGCCGGCCAGCACAAGCTCTCGGCCCCTTGGGAAGGCCCCTTCGTCGTCAGCAAGGCACTCGGCAACGACTCCTACTACTTGATCGATGCACAAAAACCAAGAGCACGAAAGAGAGATGACTCCGGCAAGGAGTCGGAGCGACCATGGAATGCGAACCTCCTGAGAAGATTTTACAGTTGAAAGCAGTATGTATCATGCTACCCTTTTGTATTTAAGTACGAACCAACAGGCCCCCCGAACAGTACTCAGGGACTGCCTTTGTTTATCTATGAATGACGAGTGTCATATCCATGAATGTATTATTACATTTGATTTCTTGTGTGGCACCGGGTTCGACTAGTCGGCCCGGGGACTGGCCGCCTTGAGCTATATTAAATGTTCTACCTGAAGTCAGACAAGTAGTGTGCCGGCTCCCGAGTCCTCTCTTGTTGAAAGTCGCAGCTCGAAGAACCGACTGTCCGACTAACAAGAGGCAAGGCAGAAAGGATGCCCACACGAAAAACGGCTAAGGAACAACGAACTTATATAGCAAAAAGACGGCCTCCGAACACGCCTGCCGGCTGTCAGAACAGCCGGCTGGCCGGCTTCCTAGACACTTAGCTTTAGTCCAGCAAAGCTAGAGTACTTCCCTCCTCAATTGGCCAAGCACTCCTCCAGCTACAGATTGCAGAGCAACTGTCCGACTAGGGAGGCGGCAACCAAGGGAGGGCGGCAAAGGAAACAGCAGAAGGATAAAAAGCAAAGTACGAGGAAAAGCCAAATGCATGCATAAGTTATATATACATATAAAGGCCCCCAACAGGCTGACAATCAACATGGTTCGAATACACCCCCAGTGGGTGGAATTGTGCAGACTTAACAGAGTATTGTTCCAAAAGTAACAAAACAGGAAAACAAAAGATGGCAGATTAGGGCGCGCCGTGGAAGCCGAGCTGGTCGGCGGAGACGGCCTCGCCGGCTGAAGGAGTGGCCGCCTAGCGGGTCTCGGCTTGGTCACCACCAGTGGCAGGCGACGCACTCGTGCGTGACGTGGTGCTGGAGGCGCGGTCAGGCTGAGGCTGGTCGGCTGCTCCACCAGCCGGCTCGGCGTCTTCACCCTCCTCCTCCTCCTCTTTGCCCTCGTCGCTGGAGTCGATCTCCTCCGCCGAGTCTTCACCGGCCGCCGGGTTCAGCCCGAACCACTCCTCCGGCTGGGCGACACCGTTGTCATCTACCTCGGGGGCGAAGACGCTGGTGTCGGTGTAGTCGGCGATTGCCGAAGCCCGCCGGATGATAGCCGGCCGCGCTGGCTCCAGCTCCGTGTCGGCTTGCTGCCGCCAGGTAGCCAGCTGATCCAGGCTCAGGCCGGGATACCAGGCCTTGATGAACTCCAGCGCCCGCCTGGCGCCGGACCGAGCCGCCGAGGCCTTCTAGGCTTCGAAGCGGCCGACTGCCACCTCCAGCCAGTCGGCGGTCCGACTGGGGGTGCGAGGAACCACTTGGCCGGGCCAGAGGGCGGCCAACACTTGCGCCCCGGCACGCTGAAGCCGGCGGAGCAGTCGGTGAGCCGGCTGGATGCGGGCCTGGATCGCCAAGAGCTGCTCCTCCAGCGAACGGCCGACGGTTGGCGAAATCTCGAAGCCAGCCTGCCTTCACGCTTGGCGGCGGGCCTCAATGGTCTGGTTGGCGGCGGTAGAATAGCCAGGGAAATACTCTGTGAAAGAAAGAAGAAGAAAAGAAGAGAAGAACACCAAGTCAGAAAACGAGCCAAAAGCGGCAGATGGCAAGAAAGGACGAAGAGGTAGGCGGCTTACCGTCAACCAGATCTTCGATCTGACCATAGCCAGAGATCAGAGTTTGCCTCGCTTCAGCCCAGCCAGCCGCCTCCGTCTCGTACTCGGCCTGGAGGGCGGCTTCGCGGTCCTGCACCACCTTCAGAGCCGCCTTGTGGCCTTCCTCCTGGTCGGCCAACTTCTTGGCCAGGCAGTCGCGCTCCTGCACCAAGGCGGCGAGCTCGGCATCCTTGGCACGAAGGGCAGTCTGAGACTCTCCTAGCTGTGCCCTCAGACCGGCGTTGGCCGCTGCAGAGACGGCAGAAAAAGAAAGAATAGTAAGGTGAAGTCGTCAAGGAAGATCCGACCCGACTGCTCAGCAGTCGGCCCGAATCTCGGGGACTACACCCAGTGGGTGCGCTGACGCGCCCCCACATGAGATAAAGAACAAAGCACGTACCCCGGCTCTCAGTAAGGTCGGCGGTCTTCTGGGTCAGCTCCCGAGCCTGGGAGTTGAAGGCGGCCGCACGAAGATTGTGGTAGTCCTACAAGATAGACAGAAGATCGAAGTAAGAACAAGAATAGCAAAGACAAATCCACTAAGAAGTTCCAAGCCGCCTGCTCAGCAGCCGACTCGGAACTCGGAGACTACACCCAATGGGTGCGCTGACGCGCCCCCACGGAAGAAATCAAGATCAAGAAGAGGCAAGATAAGAAGACTAACCCGGATGGCCGCCCGCGTCGCAAGGAATCCGTCGGTAAACTGCCTCAGCGCCGCAGCCTAGGCCTGGAGCCGAGTCCGGACGTCCTGCGCCGCCACGTTCATCACGGCCGTCCCTCCGCCCGGTGTCCACCCCGAGGTAGCGCTGGCCACCTCCACCTCCTGGGCCGACGAGCTGGAGCCCACGGCCGGCTGCGGCTCCGACGCGGCCTTCTGTGGCTCTGACACAGCCTTCCCCGCGCGCCGGCTCGGTGGCATCCGGACCGCCACCTCAGTCCTCGCGGCCGGCTCGCCCCCCGCCGACTGCGCAGGCGGCCGATCAGGCCGGCCGCCTTGAGCCGCCCCAGTTGGCGGGGTCGGCACCGGCGCCCTCTCCAGCACGACGATGTCGTCGTCCCTCTCCAGCCCTGGCTGGTCGCCGCTGGCTCCTTCTGGCGAGGGCTCCAGGGCCCCAGGCGCTACGACACGCAGCGGGGTGACCATCAAGACCTCCTCCGCCGCCGCCGCAGCTGGGGCCTCCGCTTGGGCCTTGGCTACGGCGTCAGCGAGCGCCTTCGCCGCCTCCTCCTCCTGCGCCGCCTAGGCGGCGGTCGCCTTCCGTGCCTCCGCCTCTCGCGCCTCCCGCGCCTCCCGCGTGTTCCGTTCTGTCGCTTCCTGAAGGTCGGCACGGGGGTCCACGCGGCGAGTGGTGCTCCCAGATCCCCTCGGCGACTCGACGACGGAGGCGGCAGCCGCCCGCTCAAGCGACAACGGAGCTCTGGTCGTTTGGAGAAAAAGACAAGGGTTCAGGAACCACCAGAGAAAAGAAAGAAAATAGAGTATGCGAAAGAATTCGAACTTACGCCGACACAGTCTGAGGTTGCTTCACCATCTTGCGGAAGCGAGCCGCCTTCGCGGCCGCCTCCTCCCGCCTGGTTGCCGCCGCCCCGCCCTCTCAAAAACTTTCTTTTATGGCAAGTGTTTTATTTGGATTCACCCAAGGCTTGATCTTGGTCTTGGAGGTTTTCCCTTTTTATTTGGACTCAAAACCAAATGGCTTTCACTTGGGAAAATTTCCTTTTGGAAAATAATTTAAATAGCCCTATGGCATTTTGAAGTGATCTTCTCCTCTTTTCAAATATTCCCCTTGCCATGACATAAGTGGAAATCCACTCCCATAAACCTTTCCCCACCTTTGGATCATGATACAGCAAGTTGAACCTCTCCACATAATCATTTTCCATTTATTTCTTATCAAAAACAATTTCTGCCTACTATCTTGATCTTTGGAGATTTACAAAGGAGCTACCCTTTCTGCTTTGAGTTTTGTCTCCAAACCAATTTCACTAGCTAGTCCTTTGAGCCCTCAACCAGGATCCATGAAGATCCACTGGTCTCCAGTTCAAATTTTTCAAACTATACTTGCTGCAAGTTTGGACCTCATTTGCCAAATTTGATGAAATTCATTCAAATTCTTCTCCTAAAAATCTGAGAAAAATCAGGCAGCCCTGGGTGCATTGAGAGGTCACCTCACCAAGTCCCAGCTCCAGGAAAAATTTTCTTCTTGCCAAATCATTTCATCGAACACCTACTGGACACTGTTGCTGTCATGTTCAGTTAAGTTCAGAGAACAGTTTCAGTGCACTGTCGTTTTCTTCAGTGTTCGTTGTCCATCTCGCCAGTGTCGCTGTGGCGCCTTGCTCCCCGTCCCCTCCTCCTTGTCCTCTGCACCGCACGAGCACCTGGAAGGTTGCGGGCGTCGGCGACGAGCAGGAGGAGGTGCGCCGCCCCGTGACCGACGGCAGCGGCGGCTTTGCGACCGCCAGAGAGGAGCGCAGCGTGGACGGCGCCACCCAGCGCCGGCCAAGCCACCGGAGGCCGCCGCGTGGCCACCCACTCCCCCATGCGCGCTGCCACCCTCGTCGTGGACTGCTAGGCGCGGAGCGCGCTCTCTGCCGCCGCCGTGCCCGTACGGCCGCCCCGTCGAGGACCGGCGCCATTACGCCAAGCCCGACCAAGATTAGCGGGGGAACGGCACCAGTACACCTCACTGATGCTGCCTGGCCACTTAAGCTCCCTGCCAAGCCATTGCCTCACCGTAATTGCTCGCCGGAGCGATCCCGTTCACGGCCACCCCCTCGATCCGCCTATAAATAGAGGCCCCGAGCTCCAACTCGAACCCACACCACCTCTGCACTCCACCTAGACCACGCCAAGCCACTGGAAGAGCCCCGAGGGAGCCTTCTTCCCCAACTCCGGCCGCCGCGACCCGCCACGGGATCCAGCTCGATTCGCTCCCGTGCGTGCACCTCCACCCTTCAACTCTTGCCGGTAGCTTCCCTATGCATCTACTCTCCTGACCCGCGCTTCAATTCGGAGTTTGCAGCACCCACCGGCGTTCTCCACCATCGCCCGAGCCGCCGTCCGCCGGAGAAAGTGTCGCCGTCGTCGTGGTGCTCTCCGTCGGTCGAGTCCACCACCCACTAACGCGGAAGGACACGCTGAAGCTCTTGGTACACTCCGATCTCCCTGTCTCGCCGTGGTTCGACGCCGGCGACCACCGCAGTCTTCGGGCGCCGGCGAACTTTTTAAACCTGACATGTGGGACCCCCACGTCAGCCTCTCTTCTTTCTCTCCCTCGAAACATTTTCTGTTGGCGCCTTCGGGCAGAATACGTTTTCCCTTTGGGCTAGCGCGTTTCTTTCCGAAGCGTTTTCTGTTTTCTCAGTTAAGTCCCTGGATCTTTTCTGTTTCATCACAGATTAGTCCCTGGACTAAAACCCTTATAACTTTTTAATAAAAGATGATTTTTGAGTGATTCTTTTTCTGACAGTCTTATATTTTTGTCTAGTTTTTTATAGTATTTATTTGGAAAAAATTTGGAACACTTTTATTGCACGCGTTGATTTTCACGTTAGTATACGTTTTCGCTATACCGTAGGTTCCGGAAGAGGTGACGGAGCCGCGAACTTCGCCGAGCTAGACTCCGACTTCTCCGAACCAGGCAAGCATGTTCGAACCTTTGATATGACGGGTGTTTTGCATGTTTGCTTGAATGGTTTGTGCATGGCATATGAGCATCTGTGAGTATCTCGTTGCATGTAAGGCAACTACCCATGTGCTCCGAAGTTACTGTGATCTCTGATGAGAGATGGCCTAGTCATGTGGTGACATGAAAGGCAGTAAGGTGGTATTGTTGTAGCATGCCAGCCTTACGTCATCCGATAAGCTCCGACGTTAACGTGAACTGAGTCACGTTATCGTTCTTCCCCTTTCCGTGCCGCCACATGTTTTCTGCCAAGAATACGGTTTAGTAAGTTGGTAACCTCTTTCCGTGTACACACCAAATAGAGGGGCCGGGATGAGGGTTCCATGGCCCTGGATTAAAGCCAGTCATCCGGTCAGGGGGCATGGGTGTTTCCGGTTGGGACCGAGAGGGGGGCACCCCTTAGAGCGCGCGTATATAAATTTGATCCCATGCTACGCGAGGTTGTAGCCTCCCCGTCTCAAGGTTTTTCTTGAACGTTGCCGAGGGTGATTCCTGGCTTCGGAATGTTGAATGGGTGTGTACTGGTTAGATGTGTTTCTTCCAAAACACCGTAAACGGAACTAGTCCCCGTGACTACTGAAATCCGTTGGCTGTGGTTAAAGTACAAACTCTGCAGAGTCAAATTTCCTTCTGAGTCACCGTATCTATGGTCAAGGACCATGGCCAGTATATCCTTATCGATGTCAATCCTCGTGGTATTATCCCCGGTGAACAACTTGAGTGGTAAACCCAGTTAATTGTTATTCCTGTGGCTGGACTAATCTTTTATTCATCTCGTATTTGTAATGATTATATTCTTGAGCTACTGAATTATTAAGTTATGATATAAGCCCTTTATGTGATGTCGCTCAGACGTCCGACTGTGGCACTCTTGTTATTTACTTTTGATATAAGCCCTTTATGTGATGTCGCTCAGACGTCCGACTGTGGCATGCTTGTCATTTACTTTCAATATAAGCCCTTTATGTGATGTCGCTCAGACGTCCGACTGTGGCACGCACTGTCTTTTATATTCTATTATAAGCCCTTTATGTGGTGTCGCCTTGACGCCCGACTGCGGCATTGTTATTATTGTATTTTCCTCTCGAGGAGTCATTCAGACACTCGTTTGGCCCTCAGTATTTACTTTGGGATTTCGGGAGGACTACCGCCCGACTTCTCTTTTATTTCCCCACGCATTATTGTTCCTTTGTCTGAGTGCACTTGTTAAATCTGTTCGTATGCATCATGTTTACATTTGCTATATCTTATGTCCGAACTGTCTTGCGAGTACTTTCGTAGTACTCACCTGGCTTGTTGATTTGGCCAGATGTTGACGGAGGCGATCTCATGGATGAAGAGTTTGATAGTGAGTCCGACGCCTAGAGGAATCCCAGTCAGTCCCGTGCGATCTTGGATTTTGGTCACTTGTATCGTATACGCTTCCGCCACCCACATAAGTCTCCTCGAGCCTCACTCCGACGCTCGAAGAGCTGTTAGTTATCAGGAGTCCTATCACCCACTTCGTTGTGATATATCCACCACCGCTTTTATCGTGAGTTAGTTATGCCACCCTATCCGCCTTTATGTGTTATTAGCATGTTTGTAATAAATTGTTGAGCAGTCTCCGCTCAACCTTGTATTATATTCAGTACTCCTGGTATTTTTCTTCTGTGATCAAGATTTTGTCTACCAGTAAGAAGGAATTCTTCTTTATTGGTCCGTAAAAGGGATCGGTCTCTCAATAAATATTTTTATTGGAAAACCGGTCGTGACAAGCTTGGTACCAGAGCCAGGCTGACTGTAGGAAGCCACTAGGTGCGATCGCTAATCGGTTATTAGCGTCTTTTGTGCTTTTTCAGCATTTTGCAATTGTAGCTATTTTATGTTGGTCATCACAAATTTATGACATGACTACTCAGAATTTTTTCCTACTTTTGTAGATGGCTGGCAGCAACTGCGAGACTCGGGTGTTCACTAACGTGCCCGAGGGGTTTGTCAAACTCCTCGTCTCCATCACCAAGCTCGCAATCGGGCCAGCGACTCGTCCGGAGTTCACGCTTTACCAGCACAAGCTCAGCGACGACGTGTCTATGCACCAGGCCGTGGTGCAATTCAAGGGAGGACGTTCTGCGTCTCGCCACTTCCGTTTTGTGGGAAGGGCCATGCCTACGGAGAGGCATGCCATGCAGATGGCTGCCCGTGAGGCGATAGCTCGCCTTCGGGACATTCTTCCTATGATGAAGACTCGTCGCTACCGCTACCTCCCATGCCATGTGCCATATACTTGTTACTATGCATTCGCCTGCCATAGGGGAGAGCGAGATGAAGCCATCGAGATGGTTGTGGAGTATCTCAAGGCTCTGGAGGAGTCTTTCGACAACCTCGTGGACGATCTTGTGGCTGCCCGCATGGACTTAGTTCGGGGCGGTCCTGCCAGCAGGAAGGAGCTTCTCCACACGGCACCGCCTCTGACTTTCGTCTCGTCCTCAGCATCATATGCACCGGCCATTTTGGCCACTGCCCGCCGTCTGCCTACCACTGAGGAGTTCGACCGAGTCATCGCTCCTACTCCAGTCAGAGCTGCACCACCTGCCGCACCCGCACTGCCGCCTGTCGCTCCCGCGCCATCACCTCAGCACAGTGTTGCACGCCTGGAGCCTGCTAGAGAGGAGGTGGAGGTTGAGTCTCCTGCACCGCTGGGTCTTACCCTCGGAACAGGGAAGGAGATCCTCACCATCTCCGACTGAGTGCGCCGAGTAGCCGCGCGTTGTGTCTGCATGTATGTTATGTTTATGTGCTTATGCTTGTAGTAGTTGTGTACGCTACTTTCCGGAGAGTTGTGCTAGTCTTAATAACATGTCAGGAGTGTGTACGCACATCCTGAGTGCTGTATCTTATGTTTGTGTACCGCGTGTAAGATTTGGGTTTAAGCAGTCAATTCTCCGAGCAAAATCATTTATGTTTTCTTGAAAAATCTTGAGGTCTTTTAAAAAAATTGCCTTTGCAAGATTTTCCTTGTGCCACACAGTTCTTCTTATGAGTTTTGCTAAATAATACCCCAGAGTGGAAAATGTCTCGTCCGTGGACTCGTTCCATGCCCAATCAGCCAGAAGAAGTTTATGGGACACAGACCAGCAACAACTTCACTCAGGGACAGTCTAGTCAACAAGACAGTGAAGCCGCCTTATCTCAAGTATGCCGTCTTTTTGAACAAAGCTAGCAACAGCACCAAGAGATGATGAATCACGTCATCAATATGGGGAACCACCGTGAGCCATATCAACCCCACTCCAAGTTGTCTGAATTACAGAAGACTCGCCCTCCAACATTTGCTCACACTGATAGGCCACTTGAAGCCGATGATTGGCTTCGCGACATCGAAAGGAAGCTGATTATCGCTCAGTGTTCAGATCATGAGAAGGTGCTTTATGCACCCCACTACCATACTGGAGCAGCTGCAGCATGGTGGGAAAACTTCCTACACATGCATCCCAGTGAACACAACATCACCTGGGAAGAGTTTAAGGAAGGCTTTCGTGGGGCACACATCCCCAAGAGCATCATAAAAACCAAGAAGAGAGAATTTGATGACCTCAAACAAAGAGGCATGTCAGTGACAGAATACAACGGTCAGTTTACCCAGCTATCTCGTTATGCCTACGACGAGCATATGACTGAGAACAAGAGGATGGAGAAATTCTTGGACGGCCTGGCACCGGCGTTAAGATGCCAACTGGTCGTACACACTTTCCCGGATTTTAAAACTCTGGTTGACAAGGCCATCACTTTGGAGAATGAGCGCCGTAGTCTGGAGGATATCCGTAAGCGAAAGAGGGATAAGACAACTCTCGCTCGCAACAACCGAAGCAAGACTGAGGTTCAGAGGACTGAAGCAAGGAAATCCACGACTACTGATCTAAGGCCAAACAGGCAGTTCCATTCAAGGGACAAGGACTTCACGTACATTCAGGGGTCACTTGCTACGCTTGTGGTGAAGAGGGGCACTATGCCAAACAGTGCCCAAAGCCGAGGAACGCGGCCCCCAAGCCAAACAATGGTGGGAACAATCCAGCCCCCAAGCGCAACAATTTCAACCCCAGCAACAACCACATGAAGGGTCACCAGAACCATGTGACCAGGGAAGAAGCCCAGAATGCCCCAGACATCGTGCTCGGTACGTTCCCTGTCAACACAGTACCTGCCACGGTTTTGTTTGATTCTGGAGCTGCCCATTCGTTCGTTTCAAAGAGTTTTGTTTTACAACATGGTTTTCCGATACTTCCCTTGGAAAAATCTATGATCATCAAGTCCCCCGGAAATAAGCAAATCGCTCAGAGTTACTGCAAAGGAGTAATCATTGAGTTCGAAGGATTAAAGTTTCAAGCTAATCTCATCGTGTTGGAAAATAAAGGACTGGACGTCATCCTAGGGATGGACTGGTTGACCACCAACAAAGGATTTATTGACTGTTTCAATCGGACTGTGATTCTCACCCACTTCGTTGTGATATATCCACCACCGCTTTTATCGTGAGTTAGTTATGCCACCCTATCCGCCTTTATGTGTTATTGGCATGTTTGTAATAAATTGTTGAGCAGTCTCCGCTCAACCTTGTATTATATTCAGTACTCCTGGTATTTTTCTTCTGTGATCAAGATTTTGTCTACCAGTAAGAAGGAATTCTTCCTTATTGGTCCGTAAAAGGGATCGTTCTCTCAATAAATATTTTTATTGGAAAACCGGTCGTGACAAGCTCACATCCGAGGCCCTTCCGAGATGCGTCACAATACACTTCAAAACTCTTGTGTATGTCTGGCACTGTCAAAACTGGTGCCATTGTTAGTTTCTTCTTGAGTTCTTGGAAGCTTTTCTCACATGCTTCCGTCCATACAAACTTCTTGTCCTTCTTGAGCAATTGTGTTATTGGTTTTGCCACAGTGGAGAATCCTTCAATAAATCTTCTATAATATCCGGCCATTCCCAGGAAGCTCCGCACATCTGTCACGTTGGCTGGTGTTTTCCAGTCAAGTATGGCTTTGACCTTTTCTGGGTCTACGGCCACGCCTTCTTGGGTTAATATATGGCCTAGGAAACCAACTTGCCTTAGCCAAAATTCACACTTGCTAAATTTGGCGTACAACTGATGTTTCCTTAATTCTCCCAAAACAATTCTGAGATGCTCAGCATGCTCTTCTAGTGTCCTTGAATATACCAGAATATCGTCAATGAACACCACAACAAATTTGTCCATGAATTTCATGAACACTTTGTTCATGAGGTGGAAAAAATAGGCGGGGGCGTTCGTCAGTCCAAAAGGCATCACGGTGAACTCATATAATCCGTATCTGGAAGTGAATGCTGTCTTAGGGATATCTTCTGTCCGTACTTTCAATTGATGATATCCCGATCTCAAATCAATTTTTGAGAACACCTTGGCTTGCGCGAGCTGGTCAAACAAATCATTTATCCGTGGCATCGGATATTTGTTTTTGATGGTGACCATATTGAGAGCTCGATAGTCTATACATAGTCTCAGTGTCCCATCCTTTTTCTTGGCGAACAGCACTGGTGAACCCCATGGTGAGGAGCTGGCTCGAATAAATCCTTTGTCCAGCAATTCCTTTATCTGCTTCTTCAATTCAACCAATTCTGAGGGTGCCATTCTATAAGGTTTCTTATAGATGGGAGCGGTGCCAGGTGCTAGTTCGATGCTGAATTCTATCTCTCGGTCTGGTGGCATGCCTGATAGTTCTTCAGGGAATACATCTGGAAACTCGCACACCACTGGAACTTTTCTCAATTCCGAAATGTCCACTTTGTTCAGTTTCGGTTGCCGTGACCGTGGTCTTTCTTGAGCTGTGACCTTTATTGTCTTGCCGTGATGATGGGTGATGGCAAAGTTGTCGCGTATGCTTCCCGGCAGCTATCGAAGCATGAGGAAAATTATCCAACTCATGACTTGGAGCTAGCGGCGGTCATTCATGCACTCAAGGAGTGGAGACACTTTTTGCTGGGAAATCGTTGTGAAATATATACGGACCATAAGAGCCTTAAATATATTTTCACGCAGCCAGAGCTAAATTTACGCCAACGACGCTGGTTGGAATTGGTCAAGGACTATGACATCGGCATTCACTACCACCCAGGGAAAACAAATGTAGTGGCAGATGCTCTTAGTCGGAACCCCAGCCCAGACAACGACAGCCCGCAAAACTTGAGGCCTGAGTTTCAGCAGGAGTTCGCTAGACTCAACATGGTGTTGGTCACTGAAGGCACCGTATCGAATCTGGAAATACAACCCACCCTAATGGAGAAAATTAAGAAGGCTCGGCAAGGGCACCCCAGCATCGAAGGAATAAAGAGGAAAATGAGCCTTGGCAAGGCTTCAGAGTTCGTCACAGACAGTAAAGGAATATTATGGTACGGGGACAGACTTTGCGTCCCGAACATTGAGGAACTCAAGCAACAAATCCTAACCGAAAACCACACCGCTCCATACTTGATCCATCCTGGAGGAACCAAAATGTACAAAGACATTCAGGAAAGATTTTGGTGGCACGGTATGAAAAGAGATATAGCCGCATTTATTGCTTGTTGCGATTCATGTCAGCGCATCAAAGCCGAGCATCAAAAGCCAGCAGGGCTGCTACAACCGAACAGGATACCGGAGTGGAGACGGGATGAGATTGGGATGGACTTCATCGTCGGACTCCCTCGATCGCAACGCGGAAATGATGCCATATGGGTCATCACAGATAGGCTAACCAAGGTAGCCCATTTCATTCCCGTAAAGACGACCTACTCCACACAAAGGCTAGCCAAGCTATATCTCTCTCGTATAGTTTGTTTGCATGGGGTCCCAAAAACTTTAATATCCGACCGAGGCACTCAATTTGTCTCTAAATTTTGGGATCACTTACAACAAGCTCTGGGCATGCAACTAGCATTCAGTACAGCGTACCACCCTCAGACTGACGGACAAACAGAACGCGTAAACCAAATCTTAGAGGACATGTTGAGAGCCTGTGTGCTCACCCATGGATCCAGTTGGGAAGAAAGTTTGCCATATGCTGAGTTTGGTTACAACAATAGTTACCAGGCCAGCCTGCAAATGGCACCCTTTGAAGCATTGTACGGACGGAGGTGTCGTACCCCACTGAATTGGTCAGAAACAGGTGACAGTCGTATCTTCGGCCCAGACATGCTCAAGGAGGCCGAGGAGAGGGTTAAACAGATCTGGGACAGACTCAAGACAGCCCAAAGCCGGCAGAAGAGCTATTATGATCAGAAACATCGTGAGGTCAGCTTTGAACCCGGTGATTCCGTATACCTACGAGTATCTCCTATGAGGGGCCTGCAATGGTTCAAAATTAAAGGGAAGCTAGCCCCGAGATTTATCGGACCATTCTGTGTGATTGCACGAAGAGGCACAGTAGCCTACCAACTAGACCTACCCAAGGAACTGTCAGACGTCCACGACGTGTTCCACGTCTCACCGTTGAGGAAATGTATGAGTAACCCGGAAAAACATGTGTCTCATGAGAGCATTGATGTGCAACCAGATCTCACCTACAGAGAACGGCCAGTAAAGATACTGGAAGAGTCTGAACGGAGGACCCGTCAGAAAACAACGAAATTTTTCAAGGTTCAGTGGAGCAACCACACCGAGGATGAAGCTACATGGGAGAGAGAAGATTTTCTTCAGGCAGAGTATCCATATCTATTTGAGGATCAGCAGTAATCTTGAGGACGAGATTTTTCCTAAGGGGGTAGGTGTTGTGACACCCAAAATTTTTAATTGGATTTTTCAAACTTTTATTTTTAATTGAGGAGGGTATTTAAAAAAATTCTTCTAAAGAACCCACCCTCTCAAAAACTTTCTTTTATGGCAAGTGTTTTATTTGGATTCACCCAAGGCTTGATCTTGGTCTTGGAGGTTTTCCCTTTTTATTTGGACTCAAAACCAAATGCCTTTCACTTGGGAAAATTTCCTTTTGGAAAATAATTTAAATAGCCCTATGGCATTTTGAAGTGATCTTCTCCTCTTTTCAAATATTCCCCTTGCCATGACATAAGTGGAAATCCACTCCCATAAACCTTTCCCCACCTTTGGATCATGATACAGCAAGTTGAACCTCTCCACATAATCATTTTCCATTTATTTCTTATCAAAAACAATTTCTGCCTACTATCTTGATCTTTGGAGATTTACAAAGGAGCTACCCTTTCTGCTTTGAGTTTTGTCTCCAAACCAATTTCACTAGCTAGTCCTTTGAGCCCTCAACCAGGATCCATGAAGATCCACTGGTCTCCAGTTCAAATTTTTCAAACTATACTTGCTGCAAGTTTGGACCTCATTTGCCAAATTTGATGAAATTCATTCAAATTCTTCTCCTAAAAATCTGAGAAAAATCAGGCAGCCCCTGGGTGCATTGAGAGGTCACCTCACCAAGTCCCAGCTCCAGGAAAATTTTTCTTCTTGCCAAATCATTTCATCGAACACCTACTGGACACTGTTGCTGTCATGTTCAGTTAAGTTCAGAGAACAGTTTCAGTGCACTGTCGTTTTCTTCAGTGTTCGTTGTCCATCTCGCCAGTGTCGCTGTGGCGCCTTGCTCCCCGTCCCCTCCTCCTTGTCCTCTGCACCGCACGAGCGCCTGGAAGGTTGCGGGCGTCGGCGACAAGCAGGAGGAGGTGCGCCGCCCCGTGACCGACGGCAGCGGCGGCTTTGCGGCCGCCAGAGAGGAGCGCAGCATGGACGGTGCCACCCAGCGCCGCCCAAGCCACCGGAGGCCGCCGCGTGGCCACCCACTCCCCCATGCGCGCTGCCACCCTCGTCGTGGACTGCTAGGCGCGGAGCACGCTCTCTGCCGCCGCCGTGCCTGTACGGCCGCCCCGTCGAGGACCGGCGCCATTACGCCAAGCCCGACCAAGATTAGCGGGGGAACGGCACCAGTACACCTCACTGATGCTGCCTGGCCACTTAAGCTCCCTGCCAAGCCATTGCCTCGCCGTAATTGCTCGCCGGAGCGATCCCGTTCACGGCCACCCCCTCGATCCGCCTATAAATAGAGGCCCCGAGCTCCAACTCGAACCCACACCACCTCTGCACTCCACCTAGACCACGCCAAGCCACTGGAAGAGCCCCGAGGGAGCCTTCTTCCCCAACTCCGGCCGCCGCGACCCGCCACGGGATCCAGCTCGATTCGCTCCCGTGCGTGCACCTCCACCCTTCAACTCTTGCCGGTAGCTTCCCTATGCATCTACTCTCCTGACCCGCGCTTCAATTCGGAGTTTGCAGCACCCACCGGCGTTCTCCACCATCGCCCGAGCCGCCGTCCGCCGGAGAAAGTGTCGCCGTCGACGTGGTGCTCTCCGTCGGTCGAGTCCACCACCCACCGACGCGGAAGGACACGCTGAAGCTCTTGGTACACTCCGATCTCCCTGTCTCGCCGTGGTTCGACGCGGGCGACCACCGCAGTCTTCGGGCGCCGACGAACTTTTTAAACCTGACATGTGGGACCCCCACGTCAGCCTCTCTTCTTTCTCTCCCTCGAAACGTTTTCTGTTGGCGCCTTCGGGCAGAATACGTTTTCCCTTTGGGCTGGCGCATTTCTTTCCGAAGCGTTTTCTGTTTTCTCAGTTAAGTCCCTGGATCTTTTCTGTTTCATCACAGATTAGTCCCTGGACTAAAACCCTTATAACTTTTTAATAAAAGATGATTTTTGAGTGATTCTTTTTCTGACAGTCTTATATTTTTGTCTAGTTTTTTATAGTATTTATTTGGAAAAAATTTGGAACACTTTTATTGCACGCGTTGATTTTCACGTTAGTATACGTTTTCGCTATACCGTAGGTTCCGGAAGAGGTGACGGAGCCGCGAACTTCGCCGAGCTAGACTCCGACTTCTTCGAACCAGGCAAGCATGTTCGAACCTTTGATATGACGGTTGTTTTGCATGTTTGCTTGAATGGTTTGTGCATGGCATATGAGCATCGGTGAGTATCTCGTTGCATGTAAGGCAACTACCCATGTGCTCCGAAGTTACTGTGATCTCTGATGAGAGATGGCCTAGTCATGTGGTGACATGAAAGGCAGTAAGGTGGTATTGTTGTAGCATGCCAGCCTTACGTCATCCGATAAGCTCCGTCGTTAACGTGAACTGAGTCACGTTATCGTTCTTCCCCTTTCCGTGCCGCCACATGTTTTCTGCCAAGAATACGGTTTAGTAAGTTGGTAACCTATTTCCGTGTACACACCAAATAGAGGGGCCGGGATGAGGGTTCCATGGCCCTGGATTAAAGCCAGTCATCCGGTCAGGGGGCATGGGTGTTTCCGGTTGGGACCGAGAGGGGGGCACCCCTTAGAGCGCGCGTATATAAATTTGATCCCATGCTACGCGAGGTTGTAGCCTCCCCGTCTCAAGGTTTTTCTTGAACGTTACCGAGGGTGATTCCTGGCTTCGGAATGTTGAATGGGTGTGTACTGGTTAGATGTGTTTCTTCCAAAACACCGTAAACGGAACTAGTCCCCGTGACTACTGAAATCCGTTGGCTGTGGTTAAAGTACAAACTCTGCAGAGTCAAATTTCCTTCCGAGTCACCGTATCTATGGTCAAGGACCGTGGCCAGTATATCCTTATCTATGTCAATCCTCGTGGTATTATCCCCGGTGAACAACTTGAGTGGTAAACCCAGTTAATTTTTATTCCTGTGGCTGGACTAATCTTTTATTCATCTTGTATTTGTAATGATTATATTCTTGAGCTACTGAATTATTAAGTTATGATATAAGCCCTTTATGTGATGTCGCTCAGACGTCCGACTGTGGCACTCTTGTTATTTACTTTTGATATAAGCCCTTTATGTGATGTCGCTCAGACGCCCGACTGTGGCATGCTTGTCATTTACTCTCAATATAAGCCCTTTATGTGATGTCGCTCAGACGTTCGACTGTGGCACTCACTGTCTTTTATATTCTATTATAAGCCCTTTATGTGGTGTCGCCTTGACGCCCGACTGCGGCATTGTTATTATTGTATTTTCCTCTCGAGGAGTCATTCAGACACTCGTTTGGCCCTCAGTATTTACTTTGGGATTTCGGGAGGACTACCGCCCGACTTCTCTTTTATTTCCCCACGCATTATTGTTCCTTTGTCTGAGTGCACTTGTTAAATCTGTTCGTATGCATCATGTTTACATTTGTTATATCTTATGTCCGAACTGTCTTGCGAGTACTTTTGTAGTACTCACCTGGCTTGTTGATTTGGCCAGATGTTGACGGAGGCGATCTCATGGATGAAGAGTTTGATAGTGAGTCTGACGCCTAGAGGAATCCCAGTCAGTCCCATGCGATCCTGGATTTTGGTCACTTGTATCGTATACGCTTCCGCCACCCACATAATTCTCCTCGAGCCTCACTCCGACGCTCGAAGAGCTGTTAGTTATCAGGAGTCCTATCACCCACTTCGTTGTGATATATCCACCACTGCTTTTATCGTGAGTTAGTTATGCCACCCTATCCGCCTTTATGTGTTATTAGCATGTTTGTAATAAATTGTTGAGCAGTCTCCGCTCAACCTTGTATTATATTCAGTACTCCTGGTATTTTTCTTCTGTGATCAAGATTTTGTCTACCAGTAAGAAGGAATTCTTCTTTATTGGTCCGTAAAAGGGATCGGTCTCTCAATAAATATTTTTATTGGAAAACCGGTCGTGACACTTGGCCACCACCCGGCTCGATGTTGTCGTCCATAGCGGCCGCCCCCAAGTCGGGGTCCTCCAGATCGTGCTCCATCCGGTCGGGGACGAATCGACGCTCCGCGTCTGACCCACCGGCCGGCCGAAGAAGAGGGCTCTGTCGAAGACAAGCCGACTAAGTTAAAGTCGGCCAAGAGGAACTCGGCAACAAAGTTAAGAGAAAAAGAAGAGACAAGGAGAGCATACCGTGGGCGGTGGATTGGCTCGGCTGTATGGCTCCTTGCCAAACTGCCACTCTTCGGAGAGTTCGCAGTTCGCGAGGTAGTTCACCATATAGGCGACCTCCTCGTGCGGCATGTCCTTGGTGCACATCCGGCTCGGATCGAGCTGGCCGCTCATCTGACAGATCAGATGAGGACGGCTCTGGAGCGGAAGTACCCGGCGCGTGACGAAGGTGGCCAGCAGGTCGGGCCCCGTCAAGCCCTCCGACTGCGTCAGCACTCACACTCGGGCGACGGCTGCGGACCCGGCCGGCGTCAGAGTCACGGCCCGGAAGGACCACTGGGGCCGCCTGCCCGCCGGTGGGCCGGCTACGTAAGCCGGCAGGTTGATGTAGTCGCCCCGTGGGGCGATGTTCTGCACGTAGAAGTACGACTTTTGCCACTTCTTCACCGACTGGATCAGCGTGATGACGGGGAAGGGGTTGTCGGGGACCGACCTCCGCGACGCAATGAAGGCAGCAGTCTGAGCCGGCACGCCCTGCATGCGCGTGCCCAGCTTGGACTGGAAGAACTCCCCCCAGAGCTCGAGGGTAGGGAGGACGCCGAGGTAGCCTTCGCACAGGGTCACGAAGGCAGACAGCAGCACCACCGCGTTTGGGGTGAGGTGGTGCGGCTGGAGCTGGTAGAAATCGAGCCAGGAGCGGAAGAAGGCGCTAACGGGCAGGTCGATGCCGCGCAAGAAATGCGAGCGGAAGACCACCCGCTCGCCCTCCCGCGGCTCCGGCGTAATTTCCTTCGCCGGCGCGGGACGGACCTCCACCTTGTCCGCGCCGGGCAGCCGCCGTGTCTGGCGGAGGAACTCGACGTGATCCTCGTGGATGTTGGAGCCGTCCCAATCTCCGCCATACTGCTCCGTAGCGGGAGGCATGGCGAAAATGAGTGCGGCGGTGGAGGAACGCGTGGTGGAAGAGCGCGGCTGCGAGGCGCTGTTGCAAGAAACGGCAAGAAAAAGAAGATGGTGGAAGGAGGAGGAGCGTGCGAGAGCCTGCCGCTCTTCCTCTCCCCCTACTTATAGCTTCGTGAGGTAAGGCCGGGGAGGCCGGACGTGGGGAGAGACATGGGATTAACTGCACCCACTCCCCCCCCCCCCGCCTCGCGATTATTACGCCCTGAAGGCGTGCCGAAACTGCCGCGAGGAGACGTGCGGGCGGTTTCGGGCTGCAGAGAATCTGCGCCTGGCCCCGGGCGCGGACGTGGCGTGCCCCCGCCCTGCAGCGACGTCCCGTCGCGCGCGTGGGTTGGTAGGCCTTCTGGCCGAGAGAGGCCACGTGGTTCGCAGGCGGCAGGTGGCCGGCCTGCGGCCCGGTGCACGCACTGGCGAGCTCCCGCCCTCCGACTCCGGAGTTTTTCGACCAAGGGCGGCGCGCCTAACCAAAGCCGGCTCCTAGCTGCCGACTTGTCAAGATAGGAAGCTGACCGAGCTTCTCGACTCCTACCCAACCTCGAAGCCCAATCAGCTTTGGGGACTACTGTCAGAGTAAATGGCCACGGGTAGCCTAGCCGACTGCCCCTGGCTCTTCCAAAAAATTATCAGGCCTTTGGGCCTTCAAGCGCTCCAAGCATTAGACCCCCTTCCCCGGCCGGCTACCTCTGAAGCCGACTCACGGAAGGCGGCCCAGCCTCAGCAACCTCCCTCCCCAGGATAACCACGGGGTGGCCGACTCCAGGAAGCCGGCCGTAAAAGATGCCGACTCCAAGAAGCCGGCCAAGACCGCAACCACCCAAGTTATGCCACATAACAGTGACAAGACGGGTGTGGCCACAGTGCGGCCCACTACCCCCGAAGCCCGAGGCAGGCATGGCCACAGGACGCCGTACGGGAAGGCCATCCCCCGTTCGGCTCGGCACTGTAGCCATGCTAGCCTCGACGTCACCCACGGCAGACGCCGGTATGGCCCACGGGCGACGGGCCCCTTCGGCCAGAGAGAGGCACGGAGGCGGCCCGGCCTCCCCCAGTCGGCCCAGGGCATAGCCGGCCCCCGGAAGTCGGCTACCCCCTCCCTCGAAGCATGCGCCACATTAAGGAGACAAGACGAGGTAAGGCTACAGTAAGGGCCCTTGAGGCGGCCCACTGTAGCCACGATTACCTCAACGAAGCCCTCGTCATCAGGGGCGAGGCTACAGTAAGCAGCCACCGACAAGATCCTAGGCGGTGGGGCCGGCCTGTCGACCAAGAGGCCGGCAGTCGGTGGGACCCACTAGTCAGCGGGCCCCAACAGCCGGCGGAGAAGCCGGCGAGAGTAGACACTGACGGCTGGGACCAGTGCCCAGCCGGATTACAATTGTACCCCCGGGGGGTAGGCCTATATAAACCCCCCGGGGCACCCATGCAAAGGGTTGGCTTCTGAGCATAGCACACACACCATAGATAGAGAGGAGTGAGAGCTAGTCTTGTTCTTCTTCTCCTTTCGAACCCAACAGCTCTAGGAGCGATTGTAGCTACCTTTCCTGATCTAGTGATCATGCGGAGACCCCGCAGAGCAGGACTAGGGGTGTTATCTCCTCGGAGAGCCCCGAACCTGGGTAAGATCCGCCGGCGTGCATGTCTTCGCCTTATCCCGTTTCCAGGCACCGGCGATGTCTTATTGGTACCCACAATGATAAGCCACCCGTTGGCATATGTCGCACCAACCACCCGACAACTCGTCTGACCTGGAGCAAGTTGTCGTTTTCCTGAGATGCTTTCCGTGCCTGGAGAAGCTATATATCGAGGTGATGTTCCTTTCCTGTTAAATGTTAACCATAAGGGAGTTCAATTTGTGACACCTTTTTCCAAGTTTACAATGACAATGTACTACGATTTCTGAAGGTTCTTTTGGAGGATTTCAGTACATACATGCCCCCCATATTGGTTGCTTGATCCATATAGTTACAATCAATACGCATTTCTCCTTTGGATTCATCTGTACTAGTTTTCTTAGGGAACTTTTCATCCACTCCAACCTCTTGTGAAGAAGGCTACATTTTTCTAGAATGTAATCAAATGCCCATGTTAATCATGTCATATCAAAGATGGCATGTTAGTGCATTTTACAAATCCTGCAAACCAAATAGCTAGGCCTGTAGTGATGTTCAAAACTGCATGTAGGCACTAACACGTTTTCTTCTTTTGCAGATAAGATTAGGCCCAGTGGTGGATAATGTAATACAATATAACAATCACGTCGAATGCCTAGATCTGCATCTCTCAGAAATTACTTTGAACTCCTACCGAGGGACCTTACCGGAGATTATATTCGCCAGGTTCTTTCTTCTCAGAGCAAGGGTGCTGAAGGAAATGAGGTTTGCCCTACATTTTGTCGGATCACGGGTTCCGGCAAAACCCTTGAGGTTCAAACACTGGGGTGTGCACGAAGATCTCTCCTTCCCCCTAGCTTACACGCGCCACGATCTCACGACCTAGCTCGATGAACCCAAAGAACACAGGGACACAAGATTTATACTGGTTCGGGCCACCGTTGCGGTGTAATACCCTACTCCAGTGTGGTGTGGTGGATTGCCTCTTGGGCTGAGGGTGAACAGTTACAAGGGAAGAACAGCCTCCTGAGGAGAGGTGTTCTCGTGCTTGGTGAGCTGGTGTGGCCAAGGGTGATCTCAATCCTCCCTCCTGCTAGGGTGGTGGCTAGTCCTATTTATAGAGGCCCTGGTCCTCTTCCCAAATATTGAGCCGGAAGGGATCCCACAACGGCCAAGTTTGAAGGGGGACAGCTAGTACAAATCCCAACAAAAGTAGTCTTCGCCTGCCAAGGGCTCTGGTGGTGACGCCGTCTTGGGCTCCACGGTGACCTCCGTCCTACCATCTTGCTGGTCTTGGTCTTGTTGCACCGATATGGAAACCTTTGCCTGATGTCTCAGAACTCCTCGCCTGCGCTTGCCTCTTTAGCACCAAAGAGGAAACGAGGACACTGCGCGCGCTGGCGCCTGCCTGGTCATGGTCGTCATGGCTTGCGTCACAGGGAACCTCGCGAGGTCCCCCTTGCCTTGATCTCTCCGCTCCTCGCGAGCCAGCCTAGTGAGGCCGCCCCTGGGGAGGTCTTGCGTCATCCGCCTCGCGAGGCTTGGCCCCTCGCGAGGGTCTTTAGTGCTTGCTGGTGAAGATGGGCCGTACGGGGCCGCTGGTGGAGCCATGCCGTGGGCCGCAGGTAAGCAAGTCTGGGGACCCCCGTTCCCAGAACGCCGACAGTAGCCCCCGGGCCCAAGGCGCGCTCGGACTTGGCTTCGAGGCGAAGCCAAGGGGAAAGTGTGGAGCGCCGTGGGCCCCAACAGCCTGCGGGCCCGCTTGACGCGTGGCGATCGATTGGACGTGGGCGTGTCCGCTTCCCCACGCCGCGTTGGCAACTGCCCGACTTGACCAGTCCCTGCTGCATGCAGAGAAAAATCATCATTACCTGTGATCGTGGGGATCGCCGGTTGGCCTTCTTCCGCTATAAATGAGGAGGGGGGAGCCCCCGTCGCTCATCTCTTCCTGCTCCGCTCGTTTCTTCTCCCTTGCTTCACTGCCGGCAGCGACACCCATGCCGCCTGCAAAGAGGTTCTCGGCCGCAGAGAAGGGGATGGCTCGCCACGAGGGGCCTGGCTCACCGCCGCCCAAGAGGGGGCGCGGCCGTCCCCGCAAGCACACTGCAACCCCCACCGTGGCCCCTCGAGGCCGTGGTGGCATCTCTTTGCGTGGTGGGAGTCGCCCAGGTCATGGCAGCCCCGTCGATGAAGGGAGGCGCGCCATGGTCGCGCGGCCTCCCAGGCGGCGCTTCCACTCGGCGGAAGTGTTGCCGGAGTTCGTCATGTGGTCAGAGAACCCGGCCGGTACTTGGCTTCAGCTCCCGCGCTTCTTTGCCGGCGAGCTGCCAGCCACGGGTCCAGGCGGTCTCCGGCTGCAGGCGGACGGCTGCTGCAGCAAGGCTTCATGGGTCGCGGTCGAGGTCTCTGTCGCAGGCAACGCAGCCCTGGCCCGCGGCTGGCAGACGTTTGCCCGCGCGTGCGGCCTGGGCCGGCGGTGCTCCCTCCACTTCAAGTACGATGGCAACGCAACCCTCTATGTGAGGGTGTTCGGGGAAGATGGCCGCCGCGTCAGGTGTTGCCCTGAGGACAACGACGGCGGTGAGGTGCTCAGTCTCGGCGACGACCGCGACGAGGGTGAAGGCGGGCTCGCCCTTGGCGCCGGCCATGGCTCGTCCAGCTACGGCGACTCTTCTTCCGGCAACAGCTCCAGAAGCGGCGGCTACGACCATCCGCCGCACCCGCTTCGAAGGTGGCAGCGGGTCGTCTCGTCGCCGCGCTCCAGTGAAGCGCGAGGCGGGGTATGGCTGAGCTCAGGAGAGCGCCATGGGCCCATCCTCGCGAACTGCCGCGGGAGCACGTGCCACTTTTGTTTCATTCTTCCTTTCCTGTATTAAGAGAGAGGCAAGTATGGGGCCCCGCTGGGGCGTGCAACAACTATGATTTCCAAGTGGCTATGCTACGTTTATCGTTCTTGTGCCGTGTTGCAGCATCAACGTTTTATGTAGGCGCGTAGGAATAACTTAGCTTGACACGCTTAAAGTAGTCTCCGCCTCATGAGACGCATATTTCGCAGTATCTGGTGAGGCCTCCTTGGCTTGGGAGGCGTCTAGGAACTGCAAAAATTCGTTAGGAAACTCTTTTTCTTCCAAGTCTCGGTCGCAGGCGCGACCGGCCATGACCCAGCGCTCCGCATCGCGGTACCCGAGGGGCACGGATTGAGAGAGGTGCACCAGCTTGAGAGCTCGAGCGAGGGTGCCTTGCGAAGAACAGGAAAACGCTCCCGAGGGCACCTGTCCAGCCCGCTCGCGAGGCATGCGAGGGAGAGTACGGGTCAAAACGAGGAACCGAGGGCAGAAAAGGAGGCAAAAAGGCAATGGAACCAAGCCAGCAAGGAACACCAGAAAGCAAATTCTCATTAAAGAGGGGCAAGCCAACTGCAGAAAGCAAATGAAAAGCCGCGTCCAGCACCTAGTCTAGTCTTCTTGTCTTCTCACCAGCGCGGAGCTAAGTGCTGCCACTAGGACGTGGGAGGGAGCCCCCGAGGCCCGAGGGCGGCACTCCTGAGACTCCAGGGCGTGTACAGCCCCACTCATTATTACGTGGAAGTGTCACGAGCGGAGACCTTCACAGGCACTGGGCCTTGCTTCACAGGCGTCGGGCCTTGCTTCATGGGTAGAACTTCCGGAGGTGCTGGATGTTCCAGGCGTTCTGGATGGGGATCCCGTCCTGCATCTCCAGGCACGCGACGCCAGGCCTGGAGACGTGGGCGACCCTAAACCGGCCCTCCCACATGGGTGAGAGCTTGGGCTGCCCTTCCCTGGAGAGCACCCGCCTCAGGACGAGATCACCCACCTCGAGCGTCCTAGAGCGGATGCTGCGGCAGTGGTACCGCCGCAGCGCCTGCTGGTACCTTGCGGCTCGGAGCGAGGCTTCACGGCGGCGTTCCTCCCCCAGCACGAGGTCCATCCCCCGCATGGCGTCCTGCTGCGTTTCATCAAACGCCAGGACCCGCGCGGAGCGATGCCTGACCTTGTGTGGGAGAACCGCTTTTGCTCCGTAGACGAGGAAGAACGGGGTCTCGCCTATTGGCTTGGTGGCGGTGGTGCGGATGGACCACAGCACGGACTGGAGCTCGTCGTGCCAGCCCCTGCCGCAGGCCTCGAGCTTCTTCTTGAAGGTCCTGGTCTTGAGACCCCTCAGGACTTCCGCGTTGGCACATTCGGCCTGGCCGTTGCTCCTAGGGTTGCACAATATGTTTTGAAGAGCTTGCTAGTGAACTGTGAGCCGTTTTCGGTGATGATGCAGTTAGGGACCCCAAATTGGCTTACGAGGCCCTTGATGAACTTAACTGCTGACCCGGCTGGGATGGTGCGGACGGCTTCCACTTCTGCCCACTTGGTGAATTTGTCGCATGGCGACGTAGAGGTAGCGGTAACCTCCAGGCGCTCGAGGGAATGGGCCCAGGATATCCAGCCCCCAGACCGTGAACGGCCATGAGAGCGGGATAGTCTGGAGTCCCTGAGCTGGCTGGTGGATCTGCTTGGCATGGGATTGGCAGGCCTCGCAGGATTTCACCAGCTCGGCCGCGTCGTTGAGTGCCGTGGGCCAGTAGAACCCACTGCAGAAAGCCTTGCCAACTAGGGTGCGCGACGATGAGTGGTGCCCGCAGTCTCCACCATGTATGTCAGCCAGCAGCTCATTCCCCTATTCCCTGGAGATGCATCGTAGAGAAACATCATTTGGTCTCTTCCTATATAGCTCACCGTCCTGAATGCAGTACGTCGTAGCCTGCAGGGCCACACGCTCCGCGTCTTCTTCCTTCTCCGGCAACGTGCCTTGCGTCAGGTATGCCTTGAACTCCTCGATCCAGCACCCTTCCTAAGGCTCGAGCGCTAGGAGCAGGCGCGCTCCCGAGGTCGGGCCGCAGGCGGGGGCTCCCGAGGCTGGTGGCTGGGGGAGTTCCTCCTGAGGTGGCGCCGGTTCCGCAGGTGGAGGTGCTGCCGAAGGCTTGAAGAGCCGCTCCTCGAAGACGCCAGGCTCTTGGGGTAGCTGCTTGGATGCTCTCTTGGCGATATCGTCGGCCTCCTTGTTGGTGCCACGAGGCACATGCTGTAGCTCCAGGCCCAGGAACTGCTTCTCCATTTTGCGTACTTTCGTGAGGTATGCCTCCATGTGCTCATCCTTTGGCTCGTACACCTTGTTGGAGAAGTTGACGAGGAGCAACGAGTCTCCCTTGATGGTGAGGCATTTCACCCCCAGGGCCACCGCAGCCTTGAGGCCGGCGATGAGACCCTCGTACTCTGCGATATTGTTGGAGACCTTCTCGCCCTGCTGGAAGCAGAGCTGCACGGCGTAGTAAAGCTTGTCCTGAGTGGGCGAGACGAGCACAGCTCCAGCCCTCGTGCCCTAGCGTGCGAACGCGCCATCGAAGTACATGACCCAGCCATCCTGCGCTTCACTCCCTAGCGAGAGGGATCGGTGCTCGCCTGCTTCGAGTTCCGGGGTGTCGGTCCATTCTGCCACAAAGTCGGCGAGTGCAACCCCCTTGATGACCCTGGTTGTGCTGAATTCCAAGTCAAATGCTTGCAGCTCGATGTTCCATTCGGCAACCCTTCCCGCAGCATTGGGGCTCCTAAGCACTCTCTCCAACGGGTAAGCTAAGACGACCTTGATGGGGTGACCCTGGAAGTAGTGGCACAGCTTACGCGAGGCCACCAGGAGCGCGAGCAAGAGCTTCTGAGGCATGGGGTATCATGCTCTCGCATGTCGTAGCACTGTGCTGACGAAGTACACCGGGTGCTCGACGAGGGCAGGAGAGTTGACGGAGTCTTTGGCTCTCGGGGGCTGAGGTGTTTCCTGTGGATCTCCAGCTCAGGGGCTTGATGACTTGTCGGGACAGACGCTGTCTCAGGAGCATCATCTTGGTGTTGTGCTGACTTGTCCGGCTTGGCGGCTCCACTTGGCGGCCCTCGACCCGAGGCCCCACTCTGAGGGCCACCAGCGTTGCGCTGGTGGAGTGGGGTGTGACAGATAGGTAGAGTACCAAGGGCTCGAGAGGATGAGGTGCCACCATCACCGGCGGGCTGGTCAAGTATCTCTTGAGGTCTTGAAATGCTAGGTCGGCCTCGGGGGTCCACTCGAACAAACCCTTCTTCTTCATCAGCTTGAAGAACAGCAAGGCGCGCTCCCCCAGCCTGGAGATGAAGCGCCCCAGCGAAGTCACGCAGCCTGCAAGCTTCTGCATCTCCTTGAGGGTTTGTGGTGGGCTCATGTCTTCGATTGCCTTGACCTTCTCTGGATTTGCCTCGATCCCCCTGTGGGACATGAGGAAGCCCAACAGCTTGCCGGAGGGGACACCAAACATGCACTTCTCCGGGTTGAGCCGCAAGCCCACCTGGCGCAGGCTCTCGAAGGTCTCCTCCAGGTCCTGGATCAAAGTTCTCGCCTCCCGAGACTTCACCACAATGTCGTCGACGTAGGCCTCAGCGTTTCTCCCAAGCTGCCGCCCCAAGGCGATGTGCATCAGCGGCTGGAAGGTTGCTCCTGCGTTGCGCAGTCCGAATGGCATGCAAGTGTAGCAGTATACCCCGCACGGGGTCAAGAAAGCCGTTTTCTCCACATATTCCACCGCCATCTTGATTTGGTGGTAGCCCGAGAACGCATCCAGGTCGACAATCTGGTCGATGCGCGGCAGCGGGAATGGGTCTTGAGGGCAGGCCTTGTTGAGGTTGGTGAAGTCGACACACATGCGCTCCTTCCCTCCTTTCTTCGGCACGACGACTGGGTTCGCCAGCCACTCTGGGTACCGGACCTCGCGAATGACACCTGCTGCCTCCAGCTTGCGGGTTTCCTGAACGATGAAAGACTGCTTCTCCGTGGACTGTCGCCTCGCTCTCTGCTTCACAGGGCGCACGTTGGGGCATACCTTCAGATGATGCTCAATCACTCCTCTCGGGACCCCAACTAGCTGCTTGGGCTCCCAGGCGAACACTTCCTTGTTCGCCCGCAAGAAGTCGACCAACTCCCTTTCTTGATCTGGGGTGAGGTCGGCGCCTATAGTAAAGGTGGCGCCCGAGGCCCCGTCCTCATCGAGCAGTATTTGCTTCGTCTTGGCTTGACCTTGAGTGAATAGCTGCTTCTTCTTGGTCGGCGCAGCCCCCTTGGTCCTGAGTACGGCCTTGTCGGCCGGGCAAGCTGCCGCCGTGGCCCTGAAAGCGAGTTTGAGGGCCGCCAAGGCTTCCTTGGTGTCTCCGGCCACAGTGAGGATGCCCTTTCTCCCTGGCATCTTCATGAGGTTGTAGGCAGGATGAGTAGCTGCCATGAACTGGGCCAGCGCCGGGTACCCGAGGATGGCGTTGTACGGTAAGTCGATGCGGGCGATGTCGAAGTCGATTAGCTCGGTGCGGTAGTTGTCGCGTGTGCCGAAGGTCACGGGGAGACGGATCTGCCCCAGGGGGTTGGAGGAGCCACCGCCGACCCCGGAGAAGGGCTTGCTGGGGCGGAGCCACTCAAGAGGTACGTGAAGGAGGCTAAAAGCCTCCACAGAGAGCACGTTGAGGCCGGCGCCGCCATCGATGAGGGTCTTGGTGACGGCTACGCTGCAGATGGTGGGCGTGCAAATGATAAATCTCCGTCGTACCTATAATTTTTGATTGTTCCATGCCAATATTATACAACTTTCATATACTTTTGGCAACTTTTTATACTATTTTTGGGACTAACATATTGATCCAGTGCCTAGTGCCAGTTCCTGTTTGTTGCATGTTTTTTGTTTCGCAGCAAATCCATATCAAACGGAGTCCAAACGGGATAAAAACTGACGGAGATTTTTTTTGGAATATATGTGATTTTTGGGAAGAAGAATCAATGCGATACGATGCCCGAGGGGGCCACGAGGCAGGGGGCGCGCCCCAGGGAGTCAGGCGCGCCCTGGGCCCTCGTGGCCACCCCGTAAGGCGGTTGGTGCCCTTCTTTCGCCGCAAGAAAGCTAATATCCGGATAGAGATCGTGTCCAAAATTCAGCCCAATCGGAGTTACGGATCTCCGGGAATATAAGAAACTGTGAAAGGGCAGAATCAGGGAGCGCAGAAACAGAGAGACAGATCCAATCTCGGAGGGGCTCTCGCCCCTCCCATGCCATGGAGGCCATGGACCAGAGGGGAAACCCTTCTCCCATCTAGGGAGAAGGTCAAGGAAGAAGAAGAAGAAGAAGAAGAAGAAGAAGGGGGGCTCTCTCCCCCTCTCTCCCGGTGGCGCCGGAACGCCGCCGGGCCATCATCGTCACCGCAATCTACACCAACAACTTCACCGCCGTCATCACCAAATCTTCCCCCCTCCATGTAGCGGTGTAACCCCTCTTTTACCCGCTGTAATCTCTACTTAAACATGGTGCTCAACGCTACATATTATTTCCCAAGGATGTATGGCTATCCTATGATGTTTGAGTAGATCCGTTTTGTCCTATGGGTTAATTGATGATCGTGACTGGTTTGGGTTGCATGTTTTATTATTGGTGTTGTCCTATGGTGCTCTCCGTGTCGCGCAAGCGTGAGGGATCCCCGCTGTAGGGTTTGCAATATGTTCATGGTTTGCTTATTGTCTGCGTTGCGTGAGTGACTGAAACACAAACACGGATAAGTGGGTCATGGTTATGGGAATAAAGAGGACTTGATACTTTAATGCTATGGTTGGGTTTTACCTTAATGATCTTTAGTAGTTGCGGATGCTTGCTAGAGTTCCAATCATAAGTGCATATGATCCAAGAAGAGAAAGTATGTTAGCTTATGCCTCTCCCTCAAATAAAATTGCAACAATGATTACATGTCTAGTTATCGATTGCCTAGGGACAAATAACTTTCTTGTGACAAAAAGCTCTCTACTAAAACTAACTTAGTTGTGTCTTTATCTAAACAGCCCCTAGCTTTTATTTACGTGCTCTTTATTACCTTGCAAACCTATCCAAAAACACCTAAAAAGTACTTCTAGTTTCATACTTGTTCTAGGTAAAGCGAACGTTAAGCGTGCATAGAGTTGTACCGGTGGTCGATAGAACATGAGGGAATATTTGTTCTACCTTTAGCTCCTCGTTGGGTTCGACACTCTTACTTATCGAAAGAGGCTACAATTGATCCCCTATACTTGTGGGTTATCAAGACCTTTTTCTGGCGCCGTTGCCGGGGAGTTATAGCGTGGGGTGAATATTCTCGTGTGTGCTTGTTTGCTTTATCACTAAGTAGTTTTTATTTGTTGTTCCAAGTTGTTCTCTATCTTTAGTTATGGATATGGAACACGAAATACCAAAAAAATTAGGTTTACTTGCTACTCATGGAGATGGGGAACCTCCTAAAACCCTCGATGCTCATTATGTGAAAGATATTATGTACTACTTTGATAATCCTGAGAAAACCCCATTCAATTATGTAATGGGAGACACGTTGGATCAACGTGAATACTTTAGGGATTATCGCTTTACTCAAAAAGGGAAACTATTATGGGATCAAATTTATATGTTGTATTGGTATGCTAGGCAACTATGCTTGAGATATGATTATACTTGTTGCTTTAGGATGAAGGCTCCACACCTTCCCTTTTCATGCAAATTTAATGATAATGAAACATCGGCTTCTTATGCTAGAGGTATATATGATTACTATGATGTGGAACGAATAGAAGAATTTGTTGCTTTTAAGGGTGCATGTGAAATTGAATCTTTGTTTAAAGAGTTTGAAGATTTTGATGATTCAGTTTATAGACCTGAAAATTTAGCTATCCTTAAATATTGCTATGAGAATTATGAATTCAATTCCGATATTGATGATTTTATTGAGAGAGTCTCCGCTGTCCAAGAAGAGACTAATATTATGCAGGAGTCCATGGAAGAAGAAATTAATGACACTGTGAGCTCATTGGGTGAAAAAGATGATGAGGAGAGCGAAGAACAAAAGGAGGAAGAGCGGATTAGCTACCCGTGCCCACCTTCTAATGAGAGTAACTCTTCAACTCAGACATTCTTTAATTTCCCTTTGTGCTTACCGGAGGATAATTGCTATGATGATTGTTATGATCCCGTTGATTCTTTTGAAATATCCCTTTTTGATGATGTTTGCTATGCTTGTGGCCAAGATGCCAATATGAATTATGCTTATGGAGATGAACTTGCTATAGTTCCTCATGTTAAACATGAAATTGTTGCTATTGCACCCACACATGATAGTCCTATTATCTTTTTGAATTCTCCAAACTACACTATATCGGAGAAGTTTGCTCTTATTAAGGATTATGTTGAGGGGTTGCATTTTACCGTTGCACATGATGATTTCGATGAATATAATATGCATGTGCTTGCAGCTCCTACTTGCAATTATTATGAGAGAGGAACTACATCTCCACCTCTCTATGTTTCCAACACGATAAAATTGCAAGAAACTGTTTATACTATGCATTGGCCTTTACTTTGTGTGCATGAATTGTTCTTTTATGACATGCCGATGCATAGGAAGAGAGTTAGACTTCGTTGTTGCATGATATATGTTACTTTGTGCTCACTACTAAATTACAAATCATTGATAATTAAAATTGGCGTTGATATAACTTGGGATCCGGGTGGATCCATTACTTGAGCACTCTATGCCTAGCTTAATGGCTTTAAAGAAAACGCTGCCAGGGAGACAACCCGGAAGTTTTAGAGAGTCATTTATTTCTGTTGAGTGCTTTTATAAAGTTTAAAAAATAAAAATAAACAGGGGAACCTAAAACTTTTTCAAAAAAAAGGAAGTGAAAGTGAGAAAGACGAGCATTGTTAAAGTGGGAGCTAGCCTTGAACTCTGTTCATGCTCACGGAAACTTTGTGAATCTTGATTACAGAAACTTTTCAACAAAAACAATTATCCCCTTGTACAATTCCATTGTATAATAAAAATAATGTGCCAAGGTTTGCCATTAGGATGTTTACAATGCTTGTTGGTTTGTGCGGTGCAGGACAGAAACTTTGGCTGTAGTGCACGATTTTACATTTTTTAATGGAATGTCAAATGGTTCTGAAACTTTCTGCAATGTCTTTCTATACAAATTGTTTATTTTTCATAAATTTGGCAGAAGTTTTTTAGTAACAGAAGTTTGGTGAATGTTCAGATTACTACAGACTGTCCTGTTTAAGACAGATTCTGTTTTTTATGCATAGTTTGCTTGTTTTGATGAAACTGTCGATTCCTATCAGTGGATTAAGCCATAGAAAAGTTATATTACAGTATATACAGTGCAAAAACAAAATATGAATTGGTTTTCAACAGTACTTAGAGTAGTGATTTGCTTTATTATACTAACGGATCTTACCGAGCTTTCTGTTGAGTTTTGTGTGGATGAAGTGTTCGAAGATCGAGGAGGTCTCGATGTGAGGAGAAGGAGGAGAGGTAAGAGCTCAAGCTTGGGGATGCCCAAGGCATCCCAAGTAAATATTCAAGGAGACTCAAGCGTCTAAGCTTGGGGATGCCCCGGAAGGCATCCCATCTTTCTTCAACAAATATCGGTATGTTTTCGGATTCGTTTCGTTCATGCGATATGTGCAAATCTTGGAGCGTATTTTGCATTTAGTTATCACTTTTCTTTGATGCACCATGCTGGTATGAGATCATCCTTGGTTGATTTATAGAATGCTCATTGCACTTCACTTATATCTTTTGAGTATGGCTTTATAGAATGCTTCATGTGCTTCACTTATATCATTTGAAGTTTGGATTGCCTGTTTCTCTTCACTTAGAAAACCGCCATTTGTAGAATGCTCTCTTGCTTCACTTATATTTGTTAGAGCGTGGGCATATCTTTTGTAGAAAGAATTAAACTCTCTTGCTTCACTTATATCTATTTAGAGAGTTGACAGGAATTGGTCATTCACATGGTTTGTCATAAAATCCTACATAAAACTTGTAGATCACTGAATATGATATGTTTGATTCCTTGCAATAGTATTGCGATATAAAGGTGATGATATTAGAGTCATGCTAGTAGGTAGTTGTGGATTGTAGAAATACTTGTGTTGAGGGTTGTGATTCTCGAAGCATGCACGTATGGTGAACCGTTGTGTAACGAAGTCGGAGCATGATTTATTTTTTGATTGTCATCCTTTGTGTGGAGGTCGGGATCGCGCGATGGTTAACTCCTACCAACCCTTCCCCTAGGAGCATGCATCTAATACTTGGTTTCGATAGCTTCTAAATTTTTGCAATAAGTATGTGAGTTCTTTATGACTAATGTTGAGTCCATGGATTATACACACTCTCACCCTTCCATCATTGCTAGCCTCTTCGGTACCGTGCATTGCCCTTTCTCACCCCGAGAGTTGGTGCAAACTTCGCCGGTGCATCCAAACCCCGTGATACGATACGCTCTATCACACATAAGCCTCCTTATATCTTCCTCAAAACAGCCACCATACCTACCTATTATGGCATTTCCATAGCCATTCCGAGATATATTGCCATGCAACTTCCATCATCATCATATACATGACTTGAGCATTCATTGTCATATTGCTTTGCATGATCGTAAGATAGCTAGCGATGTTTTCATGGCTTGTCCGTTTTTTGATATCTTTGCTATGCTAGATCATTGCACATCCTGGTACACTGCCAGAGGCATTCATATAGAGTATATCTTTGTTCTCGAGTTGTAATATTGAATTGTAAGTAAAAAAAGTGTGATGATCATCATTATTAGAGCATTGCCCCAGTGAGGAAAGGATGATGGAGACTATGATTCCCCCACAAGTCGGGATGAGACTCCGGACTTTACAAAAAAATAAAAGAGGCCAAAGAAGCCCAAATAAAAAAAGAGGCGAAAGAAGCCCACCAAAAAAGGAAAATAAAAAAAGAGAGAGAAATAGAGAAGGGGCAATGCTACTATCCTTTTACCACACTTGTGCTTCAAAGTAGCACCATGTTCTTCATATAGAGAGTCTCTGGAGTTATCACTTTCATATACTAGTGGGAATTTTCATTATAGAACTTGGCTTGTATATTCCGATGATGGGCTTCCTCAAATGCCCGAGGTCTTCATGAGCAAGCAAGTTGCATGCACACCCACTTAGTTTCCAGTTTGAGCTTTCATACACTTATAGCTCTAGTGCATCCGTTGCATGGCAATCCCTACTCCTCACATTGACATCAATTGATGGGCATCTCCATAGCCCGTTGATTAGCCGCGTCGATGTGAGACTTTCTCCTTTTTGTCTTCTCCACACAACCCCTATCATCATATTCTATTCCACCTATAGTGCTATGTCCATGGCTCACACTCATCTATCGCGTGAAAGTTGAAAAAGTTTGATAATACTAAAGTATGAAACAATTGCTTGGCTAAAACTGGGGTTGTGCATGATTTAAATACTTTGTGTGGTGAAGATGGAGCATAGCCAGACCATATGATTTTGTAGGGATAACTTTCTTTGGCCATGTTATTTTGAAAAGACATGATTGCTTTATTAGTATGCTTGAAGTATTATTGTCTTAATGTCAAACGATAGACTATTGCTTTGAATCACTCGTGTCTTAATATTCATGCCATGATTAGATATGTGATCAAGATTATGCTAGGTAGCATTCCACATCAAAAAATATCTTTTTTATCATTTACCTACTCGAGGACGAGCAGGAATTAAGCTTGGGGATGCTGATACGGCTCCGTCGTATCTATAATTTTTTATTGTTCCATGCCAATATTATACAACTTTCATATACTTTTGGCAACTTTCTATACTATTTTTGGGACTGACATATTGATCCAGTGCCTAGTGCCAGTTCCAGTTTGTTGCATGTTTTTTGTTTCATAGAAAGTCCATATCAAACGGAGTCCAAACGGGATAAAAACTGACGGAGATTTTTTTTGGAATATATGTGATTTTTGGGAAGAAGAATCAACGCGATACGATGCCCAAGGGGGCCACGAGGCAGGGGGCGCGCCCTGGGCCCTCGTGGCCACCCCGTAAGGCGGTTGGTTCCCTTCTTTCGCCGCAAGAAAGCTAATATCCGGATAGAGATCGTGTCCAAAATTCAGCCCAATCGGAGTTACGGATCTCCGGGAATATAAGAAACGGTGAAAGGGCAGAATCAGGGAGCGCAGAAACAGAGAGACAGATCCAATCTCGGAGGGGCTCTCGCCCCTCCCATGCCATGGAGGCCATGGACCAGAGGGGAAACCCTTCTCCCATCTAGGGAGAAGGTCAAGGAAGAAGAAGAATAAGGGGGGCTCTCTCCCGGTGGCGCCGAAACGCCGCCGGGGCCATCATCGTCACCGCAATCTACACCAACAACTTCACCGCCGTCATCACCAACTCTTCCCCCCTCTATGCAGCGGTGTAACCCCTCTTTTACCCGTTGTAATCTCTACTTAAACATGGTGCTCAACGCTATATATTATTTCCCAATGATGTATGGCTATCCTATGATGTTTGAGTAGATCCGTTTTGTCCTATGGGTTAATTGATGATCGTGATTGGTTTGAGTTGCATGTTTTATTATTGGTGCTGTCCTATGGTGCTCTCTGTGTCACGCAAGCGTGAGGGATCTCCGCTGTAGGGTTTGCAATATGTTCATGGTTTGCTTATTGTCTGCGTTGCGTGAGTGACTGAAACACAAACACGGATAAGTGGGTCATGGTGTATGGGAATAAAGAGGACTTGATACTTTAATGCTATGGTTGGGTTTTACCTTAATGATCTTTAGTAGTTGCGGATGCTTGCTAGAGTTCCAATCATAAGTGCATATGATCCAAGAAGAGAAAGTATGTTAGCTTATGCCTCTCCCTCAAATAAAATTGCAAAAATGGTTACCGGTCTAGTTATCGATTGCCTAGGGACAAATAACTTTCTTGTGACAAAAAGCTCTCTACTGAAACTAACTTAGTTGTGTCTTTATCTAAAAAGCCCCTACCTTTTATTTACATGCTCTTTATTACCTTGCAAACCTATCCAAAAACACCTACAAAGTACTTCTAGTTTCATACTTGTTCTAGGTAAAGCGAACGTTAAGCGTGCGTAGAGTTGTATCGGTGGTCGACAGAACTTGAGGGAATATTTGTTCTACCTTTAGATCCTCATTGGGTTCGACACTCTTACTTATCAAAAGAGGCTACCACTGATCCCCTATACTTGTGGGTTATCAGCAAAGCATTGGGAGCACGCCCGAGACGACGGTGGTGACAGGGTGATCCCCCGAGTCGAAGGTCAGGTCGGCCTTGGGCGCCGCCCAACCCGGGGGAGCTCCCAGCCGCGCGGAGGCGGCGCCGATCTGGCGAAAGAACGGCTTGGTGTGACGGTCTGAGGGAGACGCCTGCGAGCCGCCGAGGAGAGCCGCGACAACGGGGGGTGCTGGTCCCCCGAAGCGCGCGATGAAGAGGTCGCGCAGCTCCCCCCAGGAGGCCACAGAAGATCCCGGCAGATGGAGGAGCCAGGCGCGCAGCGCGCCAGCGAGGGCCATGGGGAGCTAGTTGGCCATGACCTTATCGTCGCCCCCGGCCTCCAGGACGGCCTCCTCGTACGCCAGCAGGAAAGCCACCGGATCCGTCGCCATCGTAGCAGGGCGGCATGTCCGGCTCGAACTTGTGCGACCACCACACCCGCCGCAAGGCGGGGGTGAAGGCCCGAAGCCCCATGGCGCTGCTGAGGGCGCTCGCCGATCTAGTCGGAGAAGCGGAGGCGTCCATGAGAGCCGGTCGGAGAGGCAAAGCCGTCGGGGGGGGGGGGGGGAAGCTTCGGCGCACCCCTACCTGGCGCGCCAAATGTCGGATCACGGGTTCCGGCAAAACCCTTGAGGTTCGAACACTGGGGTGCGCACGAAGATCTCTCCTCCCCCTAGCTTACACGCGCCATGATTTCACGGCCTAGCTCGATGAACCCAAAGAACACAGGGACACAAGATTTATACTGGTTCGGGCCACTGTTGCGGTGTAATACCGTAATACCCTACTCCAGTGTGGTGTGGTGGATTGCCTCTTGGGCTGAGGGTGAACAGTTACAAGGGAAGAACAGCCTCCTAAGGAGAGGTGTTCTTGTGCTTGGTGAGCTGGTGTGGCCAAGGGTGATCTCAATCCTCCCTCCTACTAGGGTGGTGGCTAGTCCTATTTATAGAGGCCCTGGTCGTCTTACCAAATATTGAGCGGGAAGGGATCCCACAACGGCCAAGTTTGAAGGGGGGTAGCTAGTACAAGTTATCCTGACAAAAGTAGTCTTCGCCTGCCAAGGGCTCTGGTGGTGACGCCGTCTTGGGCTCCATGGTGACCTCCGTCCTACCGTCCTGCTGGTCTTGGTCTTGTCGCACAGATATGGAAACCTTTGCCTGATGTCTCGGAACTCCTCACCTGCGCTTGCCTCTTTAGCACCAAAGAGGAAACGAGGACACTGTGCGTGCTGGCGCCCGCCTGGTCATGGTCGTCATGGCTTGCGTCACAGGGAACCTCGCGAGGTCCCCCTTGCCTTGATCTCTCCGCTCCTCGCGAGTCAGCCTGGTGAGGCCGCCCCTGGGAGGTCTTGCGTCGTCCGCCTCACGAGGCTTGGCCCCTCGCGAGGGTCTTGAGTGCTTGCTGGTGAAGATGGGTCGTACGGGGCCGCTGGTGGAGCCACGCCGTGGGCCGCGGGTAGGCAAGTCTGGGGACCCCCGTTCCCAGAACGTGACACATTTATTTCACAAAAATGAATGGTCTGTTGATCAGCGCCGGCGCCCGCGGCAGAATGGAGTAGGCTCCAAAAATGCTGAATTTCATTTTGGAACTTCATATGACAGAGTAATAGGAAGTCATCGTGTCAACCCCATACATGACTTCTCAATGGCTGACCCCTTTGCAAAAATTGTGAGGTTTCGAAGCCAGACTTAGAAGCGGTGATATTAGTTTGAACCTCTCTGATATCCATGTTCAACAGATCAGCGCGAGCATTTGCAGCTGATGAGCTGAATTTCATTTCTAATATCAGTTTGAACCTTGTAATCTTCGAATTTGAGCCATATAACTCTGGAATTTGAACCTTATAACATTTCGAGCTTTTGTGGTACAATCGTTGAAATGGCATCGTACGAGACTCGTATATTGCTAGCACTATTTTGACCTTAATATGCAATGGTCTTAGATTTTATTAACCATTCTCGAATCAGTTTACCTTGTCGATCTCACAACACACGATCTGTATAGCTAACTCGACTGCGATCTTCGACATTACTGCACACAGTTGGTTTCTTCCACCGTGTGCACTGTAGAGCGCAGAATTAATTATCGCACTCGAGTGTCCATCATCACCCTTCTGTGTAACTTTGACCTCATCACCCAAGGGTAAACTTATGACCAAAGTCATTCCACACACTTCGTTTTTACAAAGTTTTTTGCTAATAAACGCCCACGATTTGTCCCTCTTCTAGCCGACGCGTGGCCAAACTAGCCGGGCGGGAAGCTTGCGCGGCAAACAGCGCGGTAGCGCGGGAACAGGCTAACTGACGATACATTTGGCGCCTCTTCAAGCCCATGCGTGCGGTGCGGTGTTGTCAAGCGTGCACTGGAATCCTCCGCTATGAACGCCGTGACAAGACGTGACGATTACAGGTTGGCCGGCCCCCATTTATTACAGCGGCCATTTAACCTACCCTTGTGTCTCTTCAACCTTTCGATCGCGCCCCACCATTGCAAGAAGCACACCCACCACGAGAAATTCTTAGAGGGTATCCTGCGCGGCTCCAATGGCGCTCCGAGCGGCTGCCGACGACGAGCAGCAGTTCACCATGCGTGCCATGGTGGACACCCACAGAAGGTTCATGGACCTCTCGGTGGTGTACACCAACGACCCGGTCTAGGTGGAGCACTCCATCCACATCATGGAGCTATTGCTTGCCGAGGAGAAGTACAAGGTGGTCGGGTTCGACCTCGAGTACACCCGCGCTTGTGCCGGGCCTCGTCCCAAGGTTGTCGTCGCCCAGATGTGCGTGCGCCACCACGTCCTCGTCTACCACTACTGCCTGGCCACAAGGCCTTGCGAGCGTTTCGCCAGGTTTGTCAACAGCCCCCACTACATGTTCGCTACGGTAGACATCACCAACGATGTAAAGGCGCTCGAGAGTTCGAGCATCGCCTGCTAGAATCTTGTCGACATCCAGGGTCAATACAAGATCTGGGGCAGCAAGGAGCATGAGAAGGACTCACTGGTTCACCTCGCCGAGGCCATCATCGACCCCTACTACAGAGACATGAAGGATTCATGCAACAAGGACAAGCGTGCCTGGCACTCAGCCTGGATGGAGAAACTCGACAAAGCTCACGTCATGTACGCGGCCAAGGAGGCGTACACGAGCTACGACATGTACAGGCGGATCGTTGACATGAGGAAGTGCCTCCTTCCCCAAAACAGCCAAGGATCCAGCCGGAAGCAGAGCAATGGCAAGCGTCGTTGCAACAATAAGTAGATGATTAGATCCTCGTTTCTCCTACTTTAGTATGCATGTAATTGCTTACTTTGGTGTGTGCAAATGTTATGTGTGTAGTCACTTGTGTAATTGTATGCTTAATTTGGTTATGCAATGCTGTCTTTTTAAGTATATATGTTGATGCTCTATAGACAGAGCGTAGATGGTGTGCGGACAAAGAAAATCACATCGCACACGGACTAAACAATGGAACCCGTCGGTGGTGTTTTCATCAATCACTCACAATTGTATACCAGCAATCATTTGCTCACAACACACACGGCTTGTTAGCAGTAATCGTCTGTGTTATTATCGGTCTTCGCACACGTTTTCGATTACAGACCTGTTTGCCAATAGATGCAGTAGGAGGCACAAACAAGTCCCCAATAGATGCACCTGCACAAACTAACAAACACTTGCACACAACGCGAAAAAGGGGTTGTCAATCCCTTCACGGTCTCTAGCAAGAGTGAGACCTAATAGAGATAGGTATAAAAGATAAGTAAAAGGAAAAATAAAGTGAATATAAATAAATTGCAGCAAGGTATTTGTTGGTTTTTGGTTTTATAGATCTGAAAGTATATGATGAGAAATAGACCCGGGGGCCATAGGTTTCACTAGAGGCTTCTCTCTTGAAGAAAGCATACAGTGGGTGAACAAATTACTGTTGAGCAACTGATAGCAAAGCGCATAATTATGACGATATCTAAGGCAATGGTCATGAATATAGGCATCACGTCTGTGATAAGTAGACCGAAATGATTCTGCATCTACTACTAGTACTCCACACATCAACCGCTATCCAGCATGCATCTAGTGTATTAAGTTAATAAGAACGGAGTAACACCTTAAGCAAGATGACATGATGTAGAGGGATAGATCCAATCAATATGGTAAAACCCCATCTTTTTATCCTTAATGGCAACAATACAAATATGTGCCTCGCTACCCCTACTATCACTGGGTGAGGACACCGCAAGATTGAACCCATCACGAAGCACCTCTCCCATTGCAAGAAAAACCAATCTAGTTGGCCAAACCAAATCGATAGATCGGAGAGAAATACAAAGTTATCTTAATCATGCATAAAAGAGTTCAGAGAAGACTCAAATAATATTCATAGATAATCTAATCATAAATCGACAATTCATCGAATCTCAAGAAACGCACCGCAAAAAAGATTACATCGAATAGATCTCCAAGAACAACGGGGAGAACATTGTATTGAAGATCAAAGAGAGAGAGAAGAAGACATCTAGCTACTAGCTATGGACCCTTAGGTTCGTGGTAAACTACTCACACATCATCCGAAGGGCAGCAAGGTTGGTGTAGAAGCCCTCCATGATCGATTCCCCCTCTAGCGGAGTGCCGGAAAAGGCCCCAAGGATCTCATGAGAACAGAAGCTTGCGGCGGCGAAAAAGTATTTTTGGTGTGCCCTCTGACGTAAGGGGAATATTTCGGTATTTATAGGGCTGATATTAGGGTTAGGAGAGCCACGTGGGCCCCACAAGCCTAGGGGTGCCCCCCTGAGGCGCGTCCCTAGGACTTGTGGCCCCCTCGTGGGTCTTCTGGCCTCTTGCTGAAGCTTCGTGGTTGTCTTCTGGTCCAAGAAAAATCCTCAAAAAGTTCCGTTCCGTTTGGACTCCGTTTGGAATTGATTTTCTGTAAAAGACAAGAACAAGGAAAAAACAACAACTGGCACTGGGCACTAGGTTAATAGGTTAGTCCCAAAAAATGATATAAAATAGCATATTAATGCATATAAAACATCCAAGATGGATAATATAATAGCATGGAACAATAAAAAATTATAGATACGTTGGAGACATATCACCTTACAATCCAACAGCTCCCCAATCCTATGTGTGGGTGGTTTATCCGAGGAAGCAGAGTGATCTAGCTCGACTTGGGTCCTTTGCTTGATCGCTTTTTCTTCCATGAAGGCTGATCGTCAGAGTTATCGGTGCTCACGCGCTTTGAACGCCGATTATGGTGTGGGCCCATGCTATCTTCCCCTGATTCAGGTTGATCCGAATTGGGGTTCTAGTGCCAGTGATTGGTCGACCAGGCGTCCTCAAAAGCATATTTTGCCACTATGTTGAGCAGCTCGGCAAATGTTCTAAGGCGTTTCCTGCAATGGCCTTTCCAATTCCCTCATCGTAGCAGTTGTGGTGGGATGCCACTAAGCCACCTAGTTCGTGCAATCCAGGTTTTTCTTCCTATTTGTCACTATTTGTCTTTTGTACGACAAGGGCTAGATCCAAGTTGTCGGTCTGCCCTGAGTTATCGGGGCAATACTCGACATGGGGTGGGTGGGAGAGAAAATTTTATTCTGATCCGATTTGATATCGGCATCCCAGGCAGAATTTCTAGGGGTTGATCTAAAGTTGGCCCCGGTACTACTTGTGGGTCCTGGCTAACCTAACCGCCGTAGTGCATCATCGGATCCGAGCTCCAAGCTTGATCCGATGAAGTGTGATTTCCACCCCATGGTCGGTACAAAACCAACGCTTAGGCAGAGATCATCCGCAGTTCCTCGACCAGATCTAGTGGCATGGGAGAGGCCATGTCCGCGGGGTTGAGCCGTCGAGATCGATGTCTCGACAGGGGGATTGGAGCTTCAATCTTCTTCCATGTTTCGGTTAAACTAGAGTGAAGGTGCTCCGGTGCAGATTTGATCGTCGGGCGGTGACACCATCAGGCCACTTCGACTACACAGAGGGACCTGCATGGCCCACCAATGACGGAGTCGGATCCGACATATCTTGGGTAGGGGGTCCCGAGCTGGTAGCCTTGGCACGATGGTAACAGGACAGAAAGGGGACACAGTGTTCACCCAGGTTCGAACCATCTCGAAGAGGCAAAACCATATGCCCTGCTTTGTATGTATTGATTGTGGATGGGGTACAAAGTACAGGTTGATCTACCTGAAGATCGTATGTGTTTGAATCTATCTGCATCTATGCACTACGCCCATCAGCTCATATAGATGCCCGGTGTACCTACGGTTAGACATAGGTCGGTTACATTTTGTGATAAACATGTCGAACATCGCATTCGTGTCTTGGAGTATGTGCCAAGTCTTCGGAAGATTCCATCTTGTTTACTTCATGAGGCCTGACGAATGTGGCCCACTGGTTGGTCGTTTGGGGGTCCTCGGCCCAGCCCATGTCTGGGAGCCGACGTGGTTAGCACCCCCTATCCAGGACACCATCACCAAAGTGAAATCTCTCAACACAAGTATGAGCCCATCATTCAAGCTCTTTACAAGGAGAGGAACAAGAGACACGGGAGCAAAACCTTTTGTCCACATCATTATTACAAAGAGCTTGGTGGACATGAGAAGTATACAAGAAGTAACTATGAGACAACACCGAAGAGGCAAAGGCTCTACACCAATAGTTTTGATGATGATGGCTTGGTAGAGAACCCATCCACTATTTATGTCCGACCAGATGGATAAAAAAATGCAAAGGAAACAAAGAAGAATCGTGGCATTGGAGCATACGGACAAGAGTTAATTCCATAATGGGGGTGAGAGGGCATTGGCGACCAAACGGAAGGAGGAGGACATGCCTTTTTTCTTTGAGATGAAGATGATGGAGGAGGAGAAGTGAAAGGCAAAGGCGGTGGCCCAAGAGAGGAAGGTGCTACTGGAATAAAAAAGATTTGAACTTGAGATAAAATGGTTGCATCGGAGATCGGGGAAAAATAATGGAAAAAAGTGAGCCCAAGGAGCCAAAGCTTGCATTGGTGGCCGAGGAGAAAAAAAGCAAAAGGGGCCAACGACTGTGCTGTCATGTTCGTGGATCCTAGTAACATGGACGAGAAGGCAAGACAATATCGAGAGTTCACTCGTGGAGATATCTTAGCTAAGATGCGTAATGGGGTGAAAATGGTGGCAGCGGCGATGGTGGTGGCGGTAATGGAGGTAGTGACAATGGTGGTGCCGATGGCGCAAGTGCATGAGGCCTGTGCTACTGTAGCTTTCGGTTCACCATGAAGCCGACAGCGGGCGCCTCTGAGAGTGCGCCGGACCGGTGTGTGCCCCAGACTCGGCATTGTGGCTTGTTGGAGCCTCTAGCTTTATATGTTAGGCTTTGGTGCGAAGTCTGTTAGGTATTCGGTTCAGATTTTCGACACCCCTTCATCAAGTGGATAGAAATAGCGATAGATGTTGCCGAGATGATGACTTCAGACTTACTGATGCATTACTTTGTAAAGTTTTTGTGAATAATTAATAAAGTGGTTTCCTGCATCGCGCAAATGCAGAGGCCGGGGGTCATTCTCTTTTTTTAAATGTGTTGGTATTTTTTTTGAATAAACTTGTTCATTCGGTGCCTTTTGACACAAAATATAGTTATGTTTGATGGATTGGTGAACTTTATTTATGGCCTAGTTCAATTATGGTATGGCGCATTTGAATTGTTTATGTTTGCTTTTAAATGTGATGATTTCGTTTCAATTGTTTGACCAAAGGTTTGGAATAACTGGAAAACCAGTTTTTTTACGGATTAAACTCTAGAGAATCTGGTAGTTAAGAAAAAGTTTAACTTCTTAAAACATTTAACAATTTGAAATATATAGAAGGTCTGAGGGATTAAGTTTACGGATCTGATAGACAGAGATGCTCATAGAGGCTGTGCGCGTGTCCAGTATTTGCTACTGCCTGCACTAAGATTCTGATTTCTGAACCGCGATCCCGGTACCACAGTACAGTATTATTTCTTGGTCCACTCTGCTGATGCACGCTCGTGCTAGTACTAGTAGTACTACGAAAAAACAAGAAAACGACATGATTGCAGGAATCTGACTCACGGGTATGTGCATTCAAGCATCGCTGACTTGCGAGTGAACGCGCATTCATCATGGCTATGGCCTGGGTAGAAACAAAAATACGTCACGGGAGCACAGTCAAAACTCTCTTCACACCAGCTAGTGCGAGTGCGATGTGCGAGAAGAACCGCCCGATGGCGCTAGCTCCGTGCGCACCGGCCAAGCTGTTTCCCCTTCCCTTTCCTTGTGAGTTGTGAACGACAAGAAAATGTGTCGGTGTGCACAGCTCCGCCCGGTTTCTCCTCATATTCCCATCTTCGGTGTCCGAGCTGCGGCCAGTTATGAGCTGCCACCTTGCCATCCTCCCGACAATGGCGTCCGGAGCTAAAAATAAGAGAGAATGGTACTCCCTTCCTCTACGTGCGTAAGTCACCTTATAAAAATCAAATAATCGCAAAACACTTAGACACGGTACATTAACTTCCTCCTCGTTTCTTGTTTTGTGACATATCAACCAATAAGAAATGTGGGCCGCGCATACTTTCAATGACTTGAGACTACCAAACATGACATGCAGTGGTTAGTTCATTGCATGCAATGCTATTAATTAGCAAAAAGACATCAAGTTTTCTCATTTTCCTCTCCGCCTTAATCGCGGTGCACAACGTAAGATGACTTACACGCCTAGACAAAAGGAGTAATAGTGTTCAGAAGTGGCTAGCCAAGAGCAGCAATTTTCGTGTGCTTGATTAAGAAACGCCACTAGTGTTCAGAAGTGGCCAACATGGTGACTTAACAATAAGTTTAGATTATAGAAGGCCGTCCGTCTCTCCCGGTATTCTTGCCCTCGCACTCAAACATGTCTCACTTTCGGAGATGCTGATGGTTTTTGGCTGCTGTGTCTGCAACCACCTACTTAAAGCGAAAGTGCTTATACTATATTCCACTGTATTATAGATGTGTCACTGAATTTCCTTTTGCTCGTTTAGTTCCGCAACCACAATCATCTAGTATACTACTACCCTCCGTTTAGATGTGTAAGTCACCTTACGAAAATCAAATAATTTCAAAACACTTAGGCACGGTACATTAACTTTCTTCTTTGTTTTTTGTTTTGTGACATATCAACCAATAAAAAATGTGGGCCGGGCATGCTTTCATTGACTTCAGATTACCAAACATGACATACAGTGGTTAGTTCATTACATGCAATGCTATTAATTAGCAAAAAGACATTAAGTTTTTTCGTTTTCCTCTCCGCCTTAGTCGCGGTGCACAACGTAAGATGACTTACACACCTAGACGGAACGAGTAGAAATAAAAGCAAAGAAACTGAAGACGGACTCTATGCTCATGATTCCACTGTAGAGTGTACACCACGGCACACGGCATGTTGGTTATCGTGTGACTCCACATGCAGTGACGAGCAGATTAGACTTCCATCTAAACTTATGGAAGTGACCATAAGTGCTCATGAAGCTAGCAGCTCCTCTCGCTAATGATATAGTACTCGAACATGACCTCACCTCACACCTACTCGTGCGACCGGGGTTTGGGGATCGAGCCGATCATTGGTGGACTCATTTTTATTCTTACCGCAAGAAAATAGTACTGTACTAGCAGCACTGTAGCGGTGGCGCAGTTGTTTTGGGTGCTCGACAAAGTGGCACCAAAACGCTGCAAAAAGCTAAAGGCAGGTAGCCTCTAGAGCCCCTATTGACTATTGCCACATTTCTCACCCAGTGCCCCACTGTCCCCACCACCACCAGACCCCATCCCTGTGGAATGAAAATGTAGAAAATAGAGTAACGGGGGTGGCGAGCCAAGCGCCAAAGGAAAGGGAATCCGGGTACCATAAAAGGCAGGGCGTGGGCGGGCGAGCAGGGCAGAAGCAGAGTCTCTTGGCTGCACCCGTCACCGGTTCCCCCATCTTCGTCAGCTTGCAATCTCCACTCACCTCACTCCCACTCCACCTCCCACCTCCCACTCTTCTCCATATCGAGGACGAAAGGGTGAGGAGGGAGCTGGGGGACTAGCTGCTACGCGGAGGAGGAGGAGATGGAGCGAGGGCTCGCATTGCTGGGTCTGGGGCTGGCGCTTCTCCTGCTGGCGCCCTCTCGTCGTCTCGCCTCGGCCGCTCCGGTGGAGGACGGTATGCTAGCTCTTCCGCCCCTTTCTGCTCTCCCCCTTTCTCGACCCATAGATAGCTTTGCTCTCCTCTGTAGTCTGCAACTGCTCATCTCAAGCGATTTCGGCCGTCTTTTAGTGCGGTATTTAGCTGGCGAAATCAGATCTCATCAGTAGTAGAGAAAACCATGGGCCTTGGAGCATTGTGTGCATTAGGAATCACAGATTTTTTTCTTTCTTTTTTGCGGTGGTGAGGAATGAGTGGGTGGACACTAAGTTAAATGAAGCATTTCCCACTACTTTTTAGAGCATCATAAGGTATATACTCCATTGTTGCAAAGTAAGGAGTCCTGAAAGGCGAGCAGAGCGGGACCAACAATATAGTACTAGTTTCGAATACGGTCCGTGCGCGTGCTCTGATACGAATCATTCAGAGTTCAAAGAAGAAAACGTGAAACGCTAGCTGTAATTTCCTTTCGTTTTTGCCATGTCTTGTTATCAGCTCTGAACAGCCAAACAATGTGTGCCAGTGTCCCCGTCTTGCGCCAAAACCTTTCATCCACTGTCGCTATGTTTAGTGCCGTCGCTTCTCATGGCGGATACGAGTTTTCAACTTTGCTTAACAACACCTCCTGCTTCAGTTGAGTTTGCCTCTTGTTTAGTTTACTGCATCTCTGCATGTGCCTTCTCTGAAGAAACATGGGACTAAATAACATGCCATATGTTTATGTATTATTACTTATTAGGCTAGTTTTTGTTTGTTTGTAAATGACCGATAACCCCCAGCCCCAGGTGAGTCTCATATCTTTGTGACAAGGATAAGCCTCCTTTTCCAAAAAAAAAAGGTGAGTCTCATATCTTTGTGACAAGGATGTTCTGTGCAAGTGTTTGCTGAAACTGAAAGCACCATGAAGATTCATAAAAAACTTATCCATGAAAAGATAACACGCTTCTTCCATAAAGGACTCATTTCTCTGCATTGTCTCAAGAGGCTCCGTCGACCTTTATTACTGTGCCGACGGCGTCACAGCAAGTCAAACAGATATCACGCGCTGCAGTAAGAAACTGGGATCCAGAGTTCCAGACGGAGCAGCACAGCAGAGCCCAGCGTCCTGCGAAGTGTGTAATGAATGGTCTCGTAGGGTCAAATGGCCTATTCAAAGCGTGGCCGTGGCCGCGAGGGACCGTCCCACATCTTTTTTATTGCCTCCGTGGTACCTTCACCTCCCCAAATTTACGCGTCTTGGTCTGCAATGCATTGCGCTGCCCTAGGTCGCAATGTGCATGGGGCTCCATGTCCATGGTACTACCACGATATTGCTATGGTCGATAGGCCGGGTTTGGTGGATGTCTCCCTCGCCCTCACCGCATAAAGATGGCCGAGCGTGGTCACTCACATGGCTCATGGCTGGCCGTCCTTGTGAGAACAGTGACGCGTAATCAAGGTGGCCTCAGTACTAGCACCAGTATAGTAGTACTGCCTCCCATGAATTGCCTCGGGTGTACAATGGAAAAAATTAGAGGTAATAGCACCAGCAGTCCTTGAACTTGTTCAGGATGTGATGATCTAGTCTAAAACTTGCAAAAGCCAACTATTGCATCCCACAACTTGCACCCAATGTGCAAATTTAGTCCTAGCCTGACGACAAGTGGAGCCTAGTCAGCAGAGCCGGTCAGTGCAGCACATTTTGCAATTACCCCCCTGGCCTATTCACTAATCAACCCGGACTACACCGCACTTTTGCTGTTACCTCTTTCTGTAATAAGGATGTTGGCAAACAGAGATGACCACCGCGCAAGATGATAAAAGCAACAGAATGCAGGATTTGATTCGGATTTGACACAAGAATGGGGACAGAAAAAGTAACACCCCTGTGCAGAGCAAATCGCGGAATTTCAAGCTAGCCAGGGTCAGGGAATCGGCAAAGGCTCTGAAGGAGAGGAAGTGCAGATTTTTACTGCTGACCGAAACTGCCAAGGCTTTCGACACGGTCCCTTGGCAATTCCTTTTGGATGCGCTGCGAAAAATCGGCGTCAGGCACAAGTGGTGCTCCTGGATGTTGTTCGCTTGCCCATACATTCTGCAGGCAAATTTCTGCTGGATATTTTTGGAAGCTCCACTATCTACGATACAAACTTGGTAAGAACTCGATCTCACCTATCCTCTGGAGATGATGAGATCATGGCCTTCAGTAACATTCTAAATTGTCCAAACTCACCTCTCCCTAAGTACCTGGGCTTGCCGCTTCGTTTGAGCAAGTTACGAATATAAGACTGACAGAGGAAGACTTGACATTCAGAGGAAGATTGAGTCCTTGGCCTACATGTTTTCTCTATCAAAGCGATCGTTTTTCTATTGGTGCAAGCGGTGCTTTCAGCTATCCCGATTTTCCACCTAATGTCCCTGGATCCCCTCCATGGGTTTTCAAAGCAATCTGTTGAAACCGCAGCCCTCTAGCTACCTCTCCTCTCACTCGAACGGAGGTGGAAGAAGAAGAACAGTGCACATAAGATTTTCCGGCCGGCGCACGAACACCGCCACGGGCGCACGAACGCCCCAATCCCTTTCTTCCTTACAGTGGCTACATGGCTACACACGGCTCACGCAACCTGTACAAAGGCAGGGGATTTTTATCCGGTCTAGCACAGACGCATGCACAGCACTAACCCCGGCCACCACGCACGCACGCCTACCGGCCACCTACCTGCTGACTCCTACATGCATGCACGATCTGCATGATCTGCTTGTCCTGCCGCGCACATAGCGCGCCACACTACAAGCACTACACGACCAGCTCAAACAGATTGACTGGCTCCCCGCTACTCCCACTCAGCTGGACGCGGCCACACACCGGCCTCCGGCTTGAGCCTAGACACACGTATGCGGCACACACACGCGCACCTACGCGCCATGCACACACACATGGCTTATTGCCAACACAATCAACATAGTACGAAGATCTTTTCCTATGGAAAGGGACTGAAACCGTTCAAGGTGGACATTTTCTTGTTATCTGGAGGCATGTGTGCCACCCAAAATCGGAAGGTGGTTCGAGGTGGACATTTCCTCTAGAGTGAATCATCAAGCTGATCAAGGCAGAAGCTAGACAGTAGGTTATTGCAAGTTCTGGGTGTTTCACTCCGCCTCCAGCTACACATCTTACCTGAATGTTTAGTGGCAGCTAGGAGAAGACTGCGAGGGCCTAAGATCAAGTTTCTGAATTTATACACTGTCTCTTGTCACCTGGAGCATTGAGTGTGTATGTAGCAGCAGGATTCTTGAGGATAACTACCCACCAGTCCAGTGAATCTTTTACCAACTCACGGCAGATGCAAGGAATTGATTCTTGCTAGTGCTGGGCATCCTCCTCTGTAACTCGTTTGTTTCTTCCTGCTGCATTGAGGTGCCTGCTGGATGTTTATTCAGAAGAAAATAAATAAATGAGAGGATGCTTATAAGCAAAAATTCTGCATCCCAAACATATTCAGAAAACTATGTCAAACAAGACAGGTTTCTTTGAAACAATTAACCGTATCTTTGCATATACAAAGAAAGAATTCTCATTCACTGATACAATTCTCTCCGCTTACAAAAAAAGGAGCATTAGGATAAGGGCCTTTCACTACATCTTCTAGTGATATCTATTAACAAAAAATTTGGGAGGCGCTCAAAAGGACCCGTCCTTTGGCCTGATGACAAGCATATGATCCCAGGGATTGTGTACCTGACTGAATCCAGTCGCTCGAAAGAATGCTGAGTACAAAACTGTAAACGTGCTGTGTAGTGCGGGTTGATTAATGAATAGGCCGGGGGGGGGGGGGGGGGGGGGGGGTAATTGCAAAATGTGATGCGCTGACCGGCTCTGCTGACTAGGCTCCACTTGTCGTCATCTGATTGGCTAGGACTAAATTTGCACATTGGGTGCAAGTTGTGGGATGCAATAGTTGGCTTTTGCTAGTTTTGGACTAGATCATCACATCCTGGACAAGTTCAAGGACTGCTGGTGCTATTACCTCAAAAAATTAGGATGTGGTTCTGTTTTTAGCAATGTTATAAGTCTTGCGTAAAACTGGACTATCCGATTTTTTTTTCCTTTAAAGGGAAAATATTCAGGCAAGAGGTCCCAAGTATCAACTGTTGGAGGTACAGATTAAAGGAAGACCTAATTCTCCTGAATCACAGAGTGAAGACCAAGTATTTGAACAGCTTCAGTGATTGCATTTCTGCACATCTCTGATGTTGGCAGCCACTAGCTTCTTTCTGACGACATAATGATCAAGGTTCCCCAAAACTGGAGTAGGTTGAGCTGTCTTGCTCATCAGTAGTTTTTGCTTAGCTTTTTCTCCTTCCTGTTTGTAACATACTACTATATTTCTATATGAAAATATTACCTACGGTGTGCGCTTCAAAAAACAAAACTCTTTACTCTAGTGTGACTGCTCTGCTCATTTCACCGTACATGAAGTATAGATTGTGTTTTTACTTATCAGATCTGTCCAATTTATTAGTAGGACTGTGCATTCTTTTAGTACCTATATAGCAAGGGTCCAGCCCATAGTGTACTGTATTATATATATGCGCCAGTGATCGAATTTACTATGGTCCATCCTATACAGCCTCGTACAGCTGCATATTGTACATTCTTTTAGCATCTATGTGATAAATACGAGTACTATGGTTTTGATTGCAGAGCAGTTGGTGTATATCATTTACAGTTGTCACGCAGAGTACATATTCAGTAGAGGTTCCTTAGCATTTGCTGTCTTACTTATCCTCCCTCCGTATCAAAATATAAGACGTCTTTTGACACTATCATAGTGTCAAAAAACATTGTATATTTTGGTACATAGGGAGTAATAGTTACTATGATTTGGTATTGATCTGACCATGGCACTAACATGAGCATATGATCCTTGCAAAACAGGCCTGCTCATCAATGGTGATTTCGAGACAGCGCCACCTGGCGGTTTCGTCAAATCTGCTTCAGTTTCCGAGGGCGCAGCGATCCCAAGCTGGACGATCAATGGAACAGTTGAGCTCATTTCCGCAGGCCAGCACCAGGGTGGCATGATCCTTATTGTTCCACAAGGTATCCTCTTGAGCTGCTGTCTCTGAACCATAATCAGTTAACACCCGAGTTCATTTGGTATGTGGTGCATGTGTTTAAACATTTGGGTTTGATTTGATGGCAGGGGATCATGCTGTGCGGCTAGGGAATGATGCAGGCATTGGGCAGGTGGTGCAGGTTGAGAAGGGCTCAGAGTACGCGATCACATTCAGTGCCGCCCGGACCTGCGCGCAGCTGGAGTCACTGAACATCTCCGCTGGGAGCGTTTCGCAGACCGTCGACTTGCAGACACTGTACAGCATAGAAGGCTGGGATGCATATGCACTGGCTTTCCAGGCAGTGGATGAGCAGGCCAGCATTGAGTTTAGGAACCCTGGCATGGAGGACGACCCGACCTGCGGGCCCATCCTCGACAACGTGGCCATCAAGAAGCTCTTCTCCCCCGACAAAGCAAAGGGTATAAATACATAACCATAGCACCACAATGAAATTTCTGTAGCGCTGTGCATGCTTTTGGTATACTTATGTTTATCGTTTCTGAAATTCAGAAAGACTTTACACAGGTTAGAAGTGCTCTAGCTCATTGTCCCTGCTTGTGTTCTGTGGTGTCTTTGTTTTGAGCAGAGAACATGGTGATCAATGGAGACTTCGAGGAGGGGCCATGGATGTTTCCAAACACCAGCTTCGGCGTCCTGCTCCCGACGAACCTCGACGAGCAGACGTCGGCCTTGCCAGGGTGGATGATCGAGTCGAACCGCGCAGTCCGCTTCGTCGACTCCGACCAGTACACCGTGCCCCAGGGGAAGCGCGCCATCGAGCTTCTCTCCGGCAAGGAGGGCATCATCTCGCAGATGGTGGAGACGACCCCTCAGAAGGCGTACACCCTGACGTTCACGCTCGGCTCGGCAGGCGATTCGTGCCAGCCGCCGATGGCCGTCATGGCGTTCGCCGGCGACCAGGCCCAGAACTTCCACTACGCCCCCATGGGCAACGCCACGAGCCAGGCCGTGAACGTGAACTTCACGGCGCGTGCCGAGAGGACGCGCGTTGCGCTCTACAGCGTCTACTACAACACGAGAAGCGACGACCACAGCTCGCTCTGCGGGCCGGTGATCGACGACGTCCGCGTCTGGGGCTTGAATGGGGCTGCTGGGCTGAAGGCGAGCATTGGGCTGCTTATTGCCATGGCTAGTGTCATCGTTCTCGTGCTGTTCTGATCTTCTGAATATACGTATGTAACCTCCCCTGCAAGGACGAGGAGGCCACTAGTTTTGTTAGCAGTAAGCCTGAGGTTTCTGTGAGATTGATGAGTAATGTGAGCTTAGGCTAAAGCTACCAGTAGCTGTAAGTGGTGGTTTTGTTGCTTTCTTGTGTGATTCAGAAAGTAGCAAGCCATGATGGGATTGCGTGGTAAAATGTGAGATGTAAGAATTGTTCCAACTTCATCTCTTCAATGCATTAGAAAGTTCAGAAATCTTGTCTCTGCTTTTCTTTGGCTTCTTGTCTGAATCTTATTACCTGTGGCAGCGACGAATTTGTAGTGACCAGACAATTTTACTACACTACGTTATGGATGAATTTTTTTTTAGAAGGAGGATCGCCCCTGGTCTCTGCATTATGGACGGTTTTGCCATGCATATTTTTCCAGTCGATCTGCACCTGCAGCCAGTCACTGATGCACAGCTAACAATCATACTTGAATAGTGTTAAACAAATTAGGGTTTGTAACAATACTCGATATCCTTGATGGGTACAGCTGTCATATATTTATAAGAGGGAACCGTACAAATACAGGTTATGTTACAACATGTATATCTAATATATACTTAGTCTAACACCCTCCCTCAATCTTAACTATGTCCTGAAACACTCATAAGGTTAAGATTGCGTCGACATCCTTCAAAAGAAGGCAAGGGCAAGGGTTTAGTGAAAATATCAGCAAGCTGATCCTTAGAAGAACCAAACTTGATCTGAAGGAGCTTCTGAGCAACACGTTCCCTCACAAAATGATAGTCAACTTCGATGTGCTTCGTTCGGGCATGAAACACTGTATTGGATGAAAGGTATGTGGCACTGATGTTATCACATCAAAGGACAGGCCGCTGAGTTGGAGATACCTTCAACTCTCGAAGCAACGACTGCACCCACATGATCTCAGCTGTGGCATTAGCAACTGCTTTGTACTCAGCTTCAGTACTACTCCGAGACACCGTAGCTTGCTTGTGAGCTTGCCAGGCGATCAAGTTAGGTCCAAAGAACACAACATGTCCCCCCGTGGATCGCCGATCATCAGGACTACCAGCCCAATCGGCATCAGAAAATGCTGAGATCAGTCCAGAATATGCAGGCTGAAGATGGAGACCATATGAACCAGTGTGACGAACATAGCGCAAGATGCGCTTAACGGCTGACCAGTGAGAATAACGCGGTGCATGAAGGTACTGGCACACACGGTTTACTGCAAATGATATGTCTGGTCGAGTAATGGGCAAGTACTGCAGCCCACCCACAATGCTGCGGTACTCAGTGGCATCCTCAGGAGAGAGCAAGTCACCAGCAAGAGCTGTCAGTTTGTCTGTGGCAGACATGGGAGTCATAGCAGTCTTGCACTGCAACATACCTGCATGACGTAGGAGATCCTGAGAGTACTTTTCTGAGTAAGAGTCAAGCCACCATCAGAATGAAGAACCTCTAGACCCAGAAAATAGTGCAGTCTCCCAAGATCCTTAACAACAAACTCGGCACCAAGAGAGGACACAAGCCGATCCGTAGCAGCAGCGGACGAACTGACAAGGATGATGTCATCAACATAGACCAGAATGTACATAGTCACCTCAGGTCGCTGAAGAATAAACAGAGACGTGTCCGTTGTAGAAGGGACAAACCCATATGCACGAAGAGCAGCGCCAAGACGGGCATGCCATGCACGCGGGGCCTGCTTCAGACCATAGAGAGCTTTGACAAGGCGGCACAAATGATGTGGCTGAGCAGGATCAACAAAACCTGGCGGCTGACGCATATAAACCTCTTCTTACAGAACTCCATGGAGAAAAGCATTCTGAACGTCAAGCTGTCGAAGCGATCATCCTCGAGTAACAGCCAAGGAGAGAAGAACACGAATAGTAGTTGGTTTAATAACATGACTGAATGTGTCTGCATAATCAATGCCATACCGTTGTTTGAATCCCTTGGCAACCAAGCGTGCCTTGTACCTCTCAATGGAGCCATCAGGATGCTTCTTCACCTTGAATACCCATTTAGAGTCAATGACATTGACACCAGATGAAGGTGGAACGAGACGCCAAGTGTTGTTTCTTTGAAGAGCATGGATCTCCTGCTCCATCGCAGCACACCAATGTGGGATGCCAAGCGCTGCCTGAAAATGTCGCGGTTCAGTCGTAGGGTCGGTCTCAGCATGCGCCATACAGGCTGCAAGCCACGCGACAGTCCCGTCAGTGCGCATCTTCGGTTGGAAGATGCCACTCTTGCTGCGAGTATGGGGACGCAGGACGGCAGGCGGAGGTGGCGGTGGAGCTGCCACCCCAGAGGAGCCACTGTCCATCAGCGACGAGGAGGACGCGCCTGCGGGCGAGTCAATAAGCGCATCCGGTGGCACGGTCAGGGTCAGCGAAGACAGACCGGGCATGACAGGCGACGACGGACTAGGCGATGAAGATGCAGTGATCGGTGAGGCCGCCGGCCCAGGTGATAGCGCCGCGGGTTCAGCCGGCCCGCCCGATAGCTCCACGGGTTCAGCCGGCCCAGGCGACAGCGAGGCCGCCGACCCAGGCGATGCGGGCGCCCCGTCGGATCCACGTGCATGGGGCATGCACGCGTGATCGACGTCGGGGACAGTCGGCGTAGCGGCGGGGGCAGCCGGCGTAGCAGCAGCTGGCGCAGTTGAGGCCGTATCATCATCAAGAAGCTCAAGTCGAGCACCTCGTCCAGTCCCTGCACCGGCAACAACAGAGGAGAATATGCAGCATTCACAAATTGATCAGGCAAAACTGAAAAAGAGTGCAACTCGGTGACGGGAGTATCGGTGGGTGATGTGAGCGTGGAAAACGGGAAGACAGTCTCATCGAACACAACATCACGGGAAATGTAAACACGATTCGTCGGAATGTGAAGACACTTGTAACCTTCATGGAGAGGACTGTACCCAAGAAACGCACATTTTTTTGATCGATACTCAAGTTTATGCTTATTGTACGGTCGAAGATGCGGCCAACACGCACAACCGAACACTTTGAGGAGGGAGTAATCTGGAGTTTTATTAAGCAACACTTCTAGCGGAGATTTCATGTGAAGAAGTCGTGTGGGAATCCTGTTTATCAAAAAACAGGCAGTAACAAAAGCATCGCTCCAGAACCGAAACGGGACAGAGGCATGTGCAAGAAGTGTTAGACCAGTTTCAACTGTGTGACGGTGCTTGCGCTCAGCTGCACCGTTCTGCTGATGTCTATGAGAACAAGACACATGGTGTGAGATGCCAAGCTTCTGAAAGAAGGTGTTAAGATTACGATATTCACCCCCCAGTCTGACTGAACATGGATAATTTTGTGCTTAAGCAACCGCCCAACATGTCCTTGAAATTGCATAAAGACATGAAACACATCAGATTTGTGCTTAATAAGATAAATCCAAGTAAAGCGACTAAATGCATCGATGAAACTGACATAATAGTTGTGACCACTGACAGAAGTTTGGGCATAGCCCCACACATCTGAAAACACAAGTTCGAGAGGAGCATTGACAACACGACTTGATACAGAAAAAGGCAGCTGATGACTCTGCCTTGTTGACAGGCATCACACACTAGAAACTCCTTATTACTCGACTCAACGGGAAGACGGTGACGATGAAGCACATGGCACACAATGGGAGTGGCAGGGTGGCCAAGGCGAGAATGCCACTGCGATGATGACACCCGAACACCACTGGAAACTTGAGAGACTCGTGGCACATCAAGCGCGTATAAGCCGTCGCGAGCTCGACCACTAAGTAGAACGTCCCTCGTGTCCCGGTCCTTAACAAAAAAATGGAAAGGGTGAAACTCAACAAACACATTGTTGTCACGAGTTAATTTAGGAACCGAGAGTAAACTACGTGTGACTGAAGGAACACGAAGGACATCAAGCAGACGCAAGGTTTTAGTGGTACGCGAAAGGAGAGATGCCTGACCAACATGTGAGATGGGTATACCTGATCCATTGACAGTGCGGACCTGATCATGACCGGTGTAGGGCTGGCGAGTGGCCAACTTGTCAAGCTGGCTCGTCAAATTGTCCGTGGCGCCTGTGTCCATGTACCAGACAGGATCCACAGAATATGAAGGAGTGAACCCGGGATCCTCTGTAGTGAGAGCAGCTTGCTTCTCGTTGCCCTTCCCATTGTTCCCAATGCCAAGAAAATCACGTTTAAAGCGACGATGGCAACGAGACGCCAAGTGCCCCTCAATGCCGCAGAGTTGACACTCAACCCCACCACCACACGCCTCGCAGTGTAGCCGCTTGCGGCTAGCCGTCGGAGGAGGTGGAGCGGGCGGACGGGGCTGGTTGCCCGCGGACGGCGGCGCTTTCTGCTTGGCACCGCGGGCACCCCCGCGGAGAGCAGCGTTCGCAGAAGGGCCCTCCGTGTAGGCGCCAACAGAGCGGCGAGCACCGAGCCGCTGTTCGGTGTTGAGCAGGCGCGCGTAGAGATCACGAGGCGGCATCGGCGTGTCACGTCCATTGATGTTTTCAACAAGAGAATCATAGTCCTCATCAAGCCCATTGAGAATGAACGAAGTAGTGTACATTTGGCTTCAAAATTTGTCCACAAAAAAGTGTACCTCTATCTTCCCAATGCACTTTAAAGTAGAAAAATAATAATTCTCTCTCATCATATGGTAATCAAGACCAATAGCAATCTAACGCATGATCTTTTTAATCTACATGCACTTAGCTCATGGAGGGTTGGATAATTAAAGAGGAGAGAGATGGCGGTTTGCATCTTTCCAATGCATTTTTTACCTAACTTCATAATTTGTCCTAAAATTTCTAGATGTACACTCTTCACCTGACGGAGGAAGTTGTATCAGAAGGTCGAGATTAGAAGATGCCCACTTCGGGCTTTGTATGAGAATGCCTATTTCTAATTATTTTAGGCAATTCATTTTATCTTTTGTATAAATAGTTAGCCCTCACTAAGGGCGGAACTTGGTGCAAACCAGCACCTGATATGCAAAAATAACTTGGTAATTTGAAAAATAGTCAAAAAATCCTAAAAAATTGTGAAAGCATACATGACCAAAAGTTGTACTCGTATAAGAAGTTTCACTAAGGAGTACTTTCCAGCATATTGTGAGCGACGAAAAATAGAATCAAGACTGTATACAAGTCTATTCATGAGGTTAATTTATCCTATAATTTTTTGTTTTTCTGACCTGGGGTCAATGGAACTTTGTTCCCGCGCTAAACTTTGCAGTACAAAAGTAGGTCAACTTTGTTTTTAAAATGTTTCTTGATTTTTTACGTTTCCTGTAATTAAATAAAAAATCATGTCAGGTGCACCAGCACCCGAGTTCATCAAGGTATTTAGTATTTACTGCCCTCATTACTAGATTTCTCTACACATCCGTGCTTCCAGGTCACCTCAATAATTGATAGTCGTTTGATTAAAATTGTGTGACAGCAAGTCATGCATGTGCTCATAAGTTACTCCTTTGCATTAATCTATCCAATCTATCCATGCAAACCATGCCACCTAATCAAATCATGCATGTCGGTTACAAGTTATTTTTTCGCGTTAATTTTTGTGTGGTCATGTATGGTATATGTGGAGGATGCTCGGAGCAAAATATATAGTTCATGCTTGGTGTTGCGTTAAATTCAGTTCAAAAGTTTTGTTTCTTTTTGTAGATAATTTTGTTACATACTTCGTAGATTTTATTGTTTTTAAAATGTAAATGAGAACACACTTAGATTTGCTATTCCATTAGTTTGAGTTGTTTTAAGCACATTTTTATGCTTTTCACAAATGGAAGACATTATTATGCATTTCTTTTAACATGATTCATGCGACAATAATCAAGGTATCATATATTATACGTAAATAGTTTATCCCACTACATCTGAGTCTCTCAACGTGCAACTATGCCAACTAGCCGTGGTACCATGCGTGCGAAAATACCTACAGTAACATGCACCATGCATGCTACTCATATTCAATAATATTTCACAACTACGTATTTTAATTTCAATTCTCATATTATTAATCCAAATACTAATGTTGCATTTCACCAAATCTCACTAGAATATTGTAGCCAACTCCCCCAGCAACGCGTGGGGTATCATCTATAGAATAATACACTTCCATTGCACGGAAGAAGCGAGGTGATATCTGATGGGCTAATGCCACAGTCCGCAGACATAAGTTGGGCCGAAGGCTAGTTCTCTCTCCTATGAGGGGTTTTAGGTTTTGAAGTATTTCATAATTTTGTATAATTAGAGGAAATGGATACGATGTTTATAGCAGAATTAAGTTAAAAACTCTTAAAGAGAATTTAAAAATTAAAAAATAATTATATCGAGGTTATAAAAAAATGAAGTTTGCCTTAAATAATTTGTATAAATATACTTTATGAAAATCTATAGAAAGCAACTAGATCTAGAAAATTGTTTTGATGTCAATAAAAATGTCCCTAACCAACCTAAATGTCGGGCAGGCATGTTAATCGACTAAGAGATTGCTCATGCTATAAAAAGGTTAATTAAGATAAAAGGGGTCCAAATAAAACCCAAAATATCCACAAAATGTCTTAATATAATATGTTGACATTAAAATAAAATAAAATAAAATATTGGGATGTCACAACAAAGAGGTATCCGAGTCTAACACATGTAACTCTGATCTTGGAGAAAGGGGTGTCTCCTGAGTTTTGTTTTTCCATTGATGACTTCACTCATATCTTTATAGATGGGTGGTTACTGCGACTCGTAAAGCCTATTGACGATGATGTTTTTCTTGTTCCTAGGATGATGGTGGTCTACGTCGTTCTTCTCCAGCGGCTTCTTAAACAACAACAGACATGACGATAGTCAGTGACCTGGCAAGCACAACGGTCACCATGGATATATGTTTATGTTCTAATTTGTCCTTGGTGTATGTTGGTGGAGGCAGCTGTATTCTCTCTGTATATGTCCATGTTTGTACTCGTATGTGCACGTTGTTCTTACATCTTAACTGAGATGTGTCTGACGGGGGCTATGTCTTTCACAAAAGAAAACCCGATCTCCTATAGAAGAAGCACCACCTATGTAACTGAGAGAGACTCAATAGTTAAGTACATCATCATGGTCTGTATTTGGTATCGGCTGAACCTCATGAACAATTTTTGTGTCCTTTTTTGCACGCTAAATATTGTGTCATTTTGTTTGCATTCTGCTTGCGTATTTTACCCAGTAGCTTATCGGTGCATCTTGGCATTGTGACAATTGGGACATGCCAGTCCTTTTTTTCCGAGAAGGTTGAAATCCCGGTCTCTGCATCACATCACACAATCATCTTTACTGAACTTGATGCAAGACAACAAAACCAAAAGTCATGAATTTAACACATACAACTAAGTTGTTCTATCGCAGCAACGGCTACAAGATGGTATAACTGTCCTTGCACCGATGTCGTCATGTTCAGCCGTGGACGACCATGACAATGATTTTCACCCTAGGTGTCAAGGCCAACCAATAAAGGCCAAAACATTAGCAAAGAAACAACACCATCAACAAGGTAACGGCACAAATTCATCACTGCTGAGCCCGACCATCAAAGATCAGAGCAAGAGTTCCCCCCTATCCCCCATGGAGCGGTGCTCCAATCACAATTTTTTCTAACATCCTCTTCCGAAGGCATTACATTTTCTGACATATATTTTTCCAAGCAATTATATCTACAACCAGTTAGTCACTGATTCACTAGCTAGTCATCATACTTGAATTGATCTGCATGGCATCAATGTCCTATGCAAACCAGAGCAAGTTGCGCACTATCACTTTGACATTCGTACTGTCACCACTCACAAGTTATATGAGCTAGCGTTGCTTGTCAGTGAGCACTAGAAACCTCTTCCTACAAGCTTTACAGAACTGATATATCTGCCATTCGGCATACAAGATTGATTACGCCATTCATCGTTTTTTCCTTTCTTTTAGGCAAAAGCAGACGCCTTTACGTTAATCTAACAAATCATGACAGGGGAGCAATGATTAATGAGGACTAGCAAGTCATCTGTGGAAAGCAATCTGCCAAATATCCAATGGGTGAATGGAACAAGACAGGATGATCAAGGAAGAAATAGAGCCTCTGCTTGAGGTCACCTCAGGAGGCTAGGAAGAGAAAGCAAACCCATCGCCCTCGATCAACCTGTAAAGCAGATGAGGTGCACCCAGGCAGCTATACCTGCATACACATTTCCTGTTTTAAAAACCTACTACAAGTTTTAGAATTTAATAATATGGCTGCATTCTTCATTCTGATACAGAGGCCCGAGATTATCCTCCTTTTCTAAAAAAAAAATCCTACAAATTTTAGAAAATAAATTTTACTGTTGCGGATATTGGTGGAGTATTTATGCAGTGAAACTTTGCATCATATTAACTTGATCATATTAATCTAAATAACTTGATCACCATCTGATTTTTCAGTAAAAACATGCAGGTTTGAAAACTGCGAAGGGCATCGTAGAGCAGAATATGCTGCCCGTAGAAAGTGTAGATATGCCATCCGTGGCTAGCCCAGCCCTACACACAGAGTCCCAGACCCAGGGGACGTCGCTGCAGACCTGACTGGCACTAGCTAGGTTGGACTAGACGCCGCGTCACTCATCCACGACACCAACCCGGCGTGCGTGCTGGAGCTGGGCTGCTGGTCGATCACACCGATTGATTTGCCAGGAGGATAGGTTGGTGGGCAAATTTGACAAATTTAACCTATAGACGAAATTAAATCACAGAATGAACTGTCCGTGAAACTATTTCACGCGGCTGACTCGTGGCGCCTAGCTCTCAGGCGCTGCACTAGTGCAACGCCTGGGAGCTAGGCGCTGCACTAGTGCAACGCCTAGGAGCTAGGCGCTACACTGTATAGTGTGGCACCTAGCTCTTAGGCGCTGCACGCTGACTTAGTATTTTTTTGATCACACGGGTGCGACGCTGGCCGTGTAGCGCCTATCTGTGAGACGTTGCATAGTGTAGTGTGGCGCCTTCGTGTCGGGCGTCACACAAAAAGGTCAGTCGCGTGAAATAGTTTCACGGATAGTTCATTCTATGATTTGATTTCGTCTATAGGTCAAATTTGTCTACGTTGGTGCCGCGCCTGCACGCAACGAGCAGATTTCAGCAGAATCTACTGCTCAGCTGCACGCAACTAGACGAAACCCTGAGCCTGCGACCAAGCTGGGTGTGGTGTGGTCATCTCGGTGGACGTCGCCCTGCATATTGATGCCCCGGCCGTCGCACGCACATGCATTGCCGCAGGGAGGAGATGCACGGCGGGAACGCGAGTGGAGATGGAGATCCGGGTTAGCCACCCGGATCGGATCATCGGAGACAACATGCATGGGCGTGCGTGGTGCCGCAGTAAATCTGCAGAGGAAATGGCTGGTCGGTGGACGGGCAGGCCTGGGCAAAGCTGGGGGGTTGCGGTGGTGCACGGTAAAAAGGCGCATCATCTGGGTGCAACTGCCAGAACGTCCATGGTCCGAGCTGGGCTCTACGAGGCCACCACCAATCCGCCATCCAGCCTAGCTGGTAGCTCAATAATACGTTTCGGTGCGTCGATGGGTTCCATCTTCCATGGCGTGCACACCTCCAGCAGACACGCGCGCACCGATGGATCAACGGCGATGGAACCTGGCCGCACTTGGCTCCAGCTAGACGACGCGTGACAATCTCTGCGTGTCAACACTGGAGGCTGGCTTTTGTTTCTTCCTCCCATCACAGATCGATACATACAAATTCATGCTGTTTGCGAGCAAGAAGAGGGGACCGCGAGTCATAAGGCAGGAGATACCGATGGCCGGCTTCCGGTTATGGACATTGCCGTCTCTCCCGTGGTATCTGGTTCTTGCGGCGGCGCACACGTACAACGATTGCCGGAGCGAGCGGGCCTCTTTCTCAACGACTAACTTGGTGACAGATTTTTTTTACCACGGGGAAAAAGGTCGGCGAGCCTTCATTCACCGAAAGGGATACAGTCCGGACCACACTTCTTGCTAGAGGCTACAAGTAATTTAATCTAGATCATGTCCTGCAATCAAGAGACGCATATGATAGCCGGCCTCCTGCTAGAGGCTACAAGTAAATTAAGTCGATTATACGATCAGAGATATTGAAAGGATGGTTGTCCGTGCTCAAGAGATATAGGACTATATATTATATAGTTTCAGAAAAGAGATATAGGACTACCGTTTTATTGCCATCTAAGGGCATCTCCAACGCAAGCCCTCGGAACAAACACCGCAAATGTCCGGGACGTGTCCACAGATATGATAGAGGAGGAAGTCATCCAACACTATTCTTCAAATTTTCACTATTTGCCCGTCTCGTTTGGCTAGGCATTTTATCAAACACTTCTTGTGCACTTCTGTACGTGGACACACAGCACCCACGCAGCTGGATGCATCCGTGCATGTACACTCTTGTGAGAATGTTGGCCTACCGGCGGTGTGCTAGCTTGCCCACTTGCGGTGACGTCGCCGGAGCCGCGGTAACGTCACTGTCATGGAATGATGGGTCGCCGGAGCCGTTGTGAAGGGTTGACACGAGCAAAGCGAACACACAAGCAGTTGGATGCATCCGTGCATGCACGCTGACGGCTAGGGCATGTTGGGCAAATAAGCCACGGCTCGGACAGGTCAGGCGCGGTGCGCGTGCGTGCGTGCGGTGGCCGCGTCGGGTCCGACCATGGCGGGCTCGGGTGTGTGTGTGTGCGTGCCCGAGCGTGTGTGTGTGGCGTAGTGGTACAGCCATGTGATCTAGCTAGGTGGTTAGCAATGCGTTGGAAGCGGCCGCGGTGAACGCGTCGTGGGCGCATGCGGCCGGGCATGCAGGTCGTGCGCGTTGGGCGGGGTGGGCTGAGTCGTGTGCATGCGCCAGTCCGGGTATAAATCCCGTAGACCGCGTGATGGTTGAAACCGGGAGTTGTGTTGTAAGCCATGTAGCCGGGTGTTGAGTTTGTGCTCAAGGAAAATCGAGTACGTGCTCGAGGGGCGTTCGTGCGCCGGGAAAGTCCTTGTGTCTGCGTGTCCTTCGTCCTCCTCCAGTCCTCTTCTTCCTCGAGTGCAAGGCGAGTGCAGAGGCGAGAGAGAGGGCGGCAACAACAATTGGTATCATGAGCTGGTTCATCTTGGGCGTCGTTCTCCTTGCCGGAGGCGTGCCGGCGATGGCGGAGTTCGCCGGCGGCTGCGCGATGCTCTGGGCCGTGTGTCGGTCTATGGAGGTGCGCGGCGCGGCGAGGAGGTTGCGGTGGCGCGGCGTGGCTCGACGGAGAGAAGACCGAGCTCCTGGACACGCCGGATCGGCCGCGTTGATCGCGTTGGAGTGCGATCATGGCGCGAGCTGGAGGCGTGCAGAGCGTGGCGAATAAGCCGCGGCGGCGAGCCGGGCGCGACCGGTGCGTGTTATGGGTGCGCACTGGACGCGTCGGGCGCGTCGGGACCGCGTCGAGGCGCTGGACCTGGTTGCGCAGATCGCATACGTGCGCGGCGGGAGCGCGGGCCGGGAGTGCGGGGACGTGGGGAGTGCGCGCGAAGGGCACGGCGGTCGCGGAGACGAGGAGGTCGCGAACGACCTGCATGGTGGCGCAGAGGTCGTGGCGGCTCGGCGTGACAACCGTGGAGGCGCTTGTGCCGGAGACGCAGCGGAGGAGTCCATGGCACCGAGACGACGCCGATGAGGCAGGGCTTGTATCGGCAGGTCGTGCGGCAACGCCGCGGATTAGGAGGTGGAGTGTTGGGCAAATAAGCCAAGGCTCGGACGGGTCAGGCGCGGTGCGCGTGCGTGCGTGCGGTGGCCGCGTCGGGTCCGACCGTGGCGGGCTCGGGTGTGTGTGTGTGCGTGCCCGAGCGTGTGTGTGTGGCGTAGTGGTACAGCCATGTGATCTAGCTAGGTGGTTAGCAATGCGTTGGAAGCGGCCGCGGTGAGCGCGTCGTGGGCGCATACGGCCGGGCATGCAGGTCGTGCGCGTTGGGCGGGGTGGGCTGAGTCGTGTGCATGCGCCAGCCCGGGTATAAATCCCGTAGACCGCGTGATGGTTGAAACCGGGAGTTGTGTTGTAAGCCATGTAGCCGGGTGTTGAGTTTGTGCTCAAGGAAAATCAAGTACGTGCTCGAGGGGCGTTCGTGCGCCGGGAAAGTCCTTGTGTCTGTGTGTCCTTCTTCCTGCTCGAGTCCTCTTCTTCCTCGAGTGCAAGGCGAGTGCAGAGGCGAGAGAGAGGGCGGCAACAACAGGGCAGTCATTGGTGGAGGTGGAGCCGGAGCCGCCGGCGATGGTGAGGGCCGCCGAGCCTGCCTTTGCCATGCGCAGGTTGATGTGGTACCACGCGAGGTCCACCCGAGAGCGAGCAATGTCGAACGGGGGCAGGGGCACCGTATCCCCCAAGATGGTGCGGATGGTGTCGAAGCGGCCATCGAGCCCGTCAAGGAACTGCATGGTGAGGTCCGGATCAGAGTCCGGGTTGCCGGTGTCCGCGAGGCCATCTGCAAGGTTTTTGAGGCGGCAGGCATAGTCGGAGACGGTGAGATCCCCTTGCTTGAGGTTGCGGTACTAGCGGGTGAGATGGAGGTAGAGGGTACCTTGGTTCGTGAGGAAGTAGTCACGGATGCGTCTCCACGCCGTGTAGGCGATGGTGGCGCTGCCCATAATGATCTCGAGTAGGAAGTCGGCGAGGGTGAAGTAGATCCAGAGAATGAGCCGGTTGTCAACGGCGAGCCAGGACGCATCGGGGTTGGGAGGGGGCAGCTGCTGGACATGTGCTGCGACGACGAGAATGCAGGTAAAGAAAGTTCGCCACTTGATGTAATTGTGCTCGACATGATCGAGTTGGAAGTGGATGTGGTTGGAGATGTGATCATTGTTGAAATTGTGAAGGAGAGGGTCCGCCGGCGGTGCAGCCGCAAGAGGGATGACGGGTATGGGGACGAAAGAGGTGTTGGGGATCGTAGCAGAAATTAAAAATTTTCTACGCATCACCAAGATCAATCTATGGAGTCATCTAGCAACGAGAGAGAGAGAGGAGTGCATCTACATACCCTTGTAGATCGCGAGCGGAAGCGTTCAAGAACGCGGATGAGGGAGTCGTACACGTAGCGATTCAGATCGCGACAGAATCCGATCCAAGCACCGAACAACGGTGCCTCCGCGTTCAACACACGTGCAGCCCGGTGACGTCTCCCGCGCCTTGATCCAGCAAGGAGGAGGGAGAGGTTGAGGAAGAAGGCTCCAACAGCAGCACGACGGCGTGGTGGTGGTGGAGTGACAGTTCTCCGGCAGGGCTTCGCCAAGCACACACGGAGGAGGAGAGGTATTGGAGAGGGGAGGGGCTGCGCCTTGGATGTCGTCCTGCAGCCCTCCCCTCACCCCTCTATTTATAGGGGCAAGGGAGAGGGGGCCGGCCCCTTCCAGATGGATCTAGAGGGGGGGGGGGGGGAAGGGGGTAGGCTTGCCCCCCAAGCCAAGGGGGCGCCCCCTCCAGGGTTTCCCCAACCCTAGGCGCATGGGCCCTAGGGGGGGGGTTTGGTGCCCAGCCCACCTAGGGGTTGGTTCCCCTCTATATTCAGCCCATAGGGCCCTCCGGGGAAGGTGGACCCTCCCGGTGGACCCCCGGAACCCTTTCGGTGGTCCCGATACAATACCGATATACCCCCGAACACTTCCGGCGACCGAATAAGGACTTCCCATATATAAATCTTCGTCTCCGGACCATTCCGGAACTCCTCGTGATGTCCGGGATCTCATCCGGGACTCCGAACAACATTCGGTAATCACATACAAACCTTCCTTATAACCCTAGCGTCATCGAACCTTAAGTGTGTAGACCCTACGGGTTCGGGAATCATGCAGACATGACCGAGACACCTCTCTAGCCAATAACCAACAGCGGGATCTGGATACCCATGTTGGCTCCCACATGTTCCACGATGATCTCATCGGATGAACCACGATGTCGAGGATTCAAGCAATCCCGTATACAATTCCCTTTGTCAATCGGTACGTTACTTGCCCGAGATTCGATCATCGGTATCCCAATACCTCGTTCAATCTCGTTACCGGCAAGTCACTTTACTCGTTCCGTAATGCATGATCCCGTGACTAACTACTTAGTCACATTGAGCTCATTATGATGATGCATTACCGAGTGGGCCCAGAGATACCTCTACGTCATACGGAGTGACAAATCCTAGTCTGGATTCGTGCCAACCCAACAGACACTTTCGGAGATGCCTGTAGTGCACCTTTATAGCCACCCAGTTACGTTGTGACGTTTGGTACACCCAAAGCATTCCTACGGTATCCGGGAGTTGCACGATCTCATGGTCTAAGGAAATGATACTTGACATTAGAAAAGCTTTAGCAAACGAACTACACGATCTAGTGATATGCTTAGGATTGGGTCTTGTCCATCACATCATTCTCCTAATGATGTGATCCCGTTATCAATGACATCCAATGTCCATGGTCAGGAAACCGTAACCATCTATTGATCGACGAGCTAGTCAACTAGAGGCTCATTAGGGACATGTTATGGTCTATGTATTCACACATGTATTATGATTTCCGAATAACACAATTATAGCATGAACAATAGACAATTATCATGAACAAGGAAATATAATAATAGCCATTTTATTATTGCCTCTAGGGCATATTTCCAACAGTCTCCCACTTGCAATAGAGTCAATAATCTAGTTACATTGTGATGAATCGTACACCCATAGAGTTCTGGTGTTGATCATGTTTCGCTCGTGGAAGAGGTTTAGTCAACGGATCTGCAACATTCAAATCCGTATGCACTTTACAAATATCCATGTCTCCATTTTGAACATTTTCACGAATGGAGTTGAAGCGACGCTTGATGTGCCTGGTCTTCTTGTGAAACCTGGGCTCCTTGGCAAGGGCAATAGCTCCAGTGTTGTCACAGAAGAAAGTTATCGGCCCCGATGCATTGGAAATAACTCCTAGGTCGGCAATGAACTCCTTCATCCAGATTGTTTCATGTGCTACCTCCGAGGCTGCCATGTACTCCACTTCACATGTAGATCCCGCCACGACGCTTTGCTTGCAATTGCACTAGCTGACTGCCCCACCATTCAAAATATACACGTATCCGGTTTGTGACTTAGAGTCATCCAGATCTGTGTCGAAGCTAGCATCGACGTAACCTTTTACGACAAGCTCTTTGTCACCTCCATAAACGAGAAACATATCCTTAGTCCTTTTCAGGTACTTCAGGATGTTCTTGACCGCTGTCCAGTGTTCCATGCCGGGATTACTTTGGTACCTTCCTACCTAACTTACGGCAAGGTTTACATCAGGTCTGGTACATAGCATGGCATACATAATAGACCCTATGGCCGAGGCATAGGGGACGACACTCATCTTTTCTCTATCTTCTGCCGTGGTCGGGCATTGAGCCGTGCTCAATTTCACACCTTGCAATACAAGCAAGAACCCCTTCTTGGACTGATCCATATTGAACTTCTTCAATATCTTGTCAAGGTATGTGCTTTGTGAAAGACCTATGAGGCGTCTCGATCTATCTCTATAGATCTTGATGCCTAATATGTAAGCAGCTTCTCCAAGGTCCTTCATTGAAAAACACTTATTCAAGTAGGCCTTTATGCTTTCCAAGAATTCTATATCATTTCCCATCAATAGTATGTCATCCACATATAATATGAGAAATGCTACAGAGCTCCCACTCACTTTCTTGTAAACACATGCTTCTCCATAACTCTGTGGAAACCCAAACGCTTTGATAATCTCATCAAAGCGAATGTTCCAACTCCGAGATGCCTGCACCAGCCCATAGATTGAGCGCTGGAGCTTGCATACCTTGTCAGCATTCTTAGGATCGACAAAACCTTCCGGCTGCATCATATACAATTCTTCCTTAAGGAAGCCGTTAAGGAATGCCGTTTTGACGTCCATTTGCCATATTTCATAATCGTAGAATGCGGCAATTGCTAACATGATTCGGACGGACTTCAGCTTCGCTAGAGGTGAGAAGGTCTCATCGTAGTCAACTCCTTGAACTTGTCGATAACCCTTAGCGACGGGTCGAGCTTTATAGATGGTAACATTTCCATCCACGTCCGTCTTCTTCTTAAAGATCCATTTATTTTCTATCGCTCGCCGATCATCGGGCAAGTCTGTCAAAGTCCATACTTTGTTTTCATACATGGATCCTATCTCGGATTGCATGGCTTCAAGCCATTTGTTGGAATCTGGGCCCGCCATTGCTTCTTCATAGTTCGAAGGTTCACCGTTGTCCAACAACATGATTTCCAGGACAGGGTTGCCGTACCACTCTGGTGCGGAACGTGTCCTTGTGGACCTACGAATTTAAGTGGTAACTTGATCATGATCGTCATCATTAACTTCCTCTCTAGTCGGTGCAGGCACCACAGAAACATTTTCTTGTGCGCGCTACTTTCTGGTTCGAGAGGGGTCATCTCATCAAGTTCCACTTTCCTCCCACTTACTTCTTTCGAGAGAAACTCTTTCTCCAGAAAGGACCCGTTCTTGGCAACGAAGATCTTGCCTTCGGATCTGAGGTAGAAGGTATACCCAATGGTTTCCTTAGGGTATCCTATGAAGACGCATTTTTCCGACTTGGGTTCGAGCTTTTCAGGTTGAAGTTTCTTGACATAAGCATCGCATCCCCAAACTTTAAGAAACGACAGCTTAGGTTTCTTTCCAAACCATAATTCATACGGTGTCGTCTCAACGGATTTCGACGGAGCCCTATTTAAAGTGAATGCGGCAGTCTCTAAAGCATAACCCCAAAATGATAGCGGTAGATCGGTAAGAGACATCATAGATCGCACCATATCCAATAGAGTGCGATTACGACGTTCGGACACACCATTACGCTGAGGTGTTCCAGGCGGCGTGAGTTGTGAAACAATTCCACATTTCCTTAAGTGTGTGCCAAATTCGTGACTCAAATATTCCCCTCCACGATCTGATCGTAAGAACTTTATTTTCCTGTCACGTTGATTCTCAACCTCACTCTGAAATTCTTGAACTTTTCAAAGGTCTCAGACTTGTGTTTCATTAAGTAGACATACCCATATCTACTCAAGTCATCAGTGAGGGTGAGAACATAACGATAGCCACCGCGAGCCTCAACGCTCATTGGACCGCACACATCAGTATGTATGATTTCCAATAAGTTGGTTGCTCGCTCCATTGTTCCGGAGAACGGAGTCTTGGTCATTTTGCCCATGAGGCATGGTTCGCACGTGTCAAATGATTCATAATCAAGAGACTCCAAAAGTCCATCTGCATGGAGTTTCTTCATGCGTTTGACACCAATGTGACCAAGGCGGCAGTGCCACAAGTATGTGGGACTATCATTATCAACCTTACATTTCTTGGCATTCAGACTATGAATATGTGTAACATCACTTTCGAGATTCATTAAGAATAAACCATTGACCAGCGGGGCATGACCATAAAACATATCTCTCATATAAATAGAACAACCATTATTCTCGGATTTAAATGAGTAGCCATCTCGTATCAAACGAGATCCAGATACAGTGTTCATGCTCAAAGCTGGCACTAAACAACAATTATTGAGGTTTAAAACTAATCCCGTAGGTAAATGTAGAGGTAGCGTGCCGACGGCGATCACATCGACCTTGGAACCAGTCCCGACGCGCATCGTCACCTCGTCCTTCGCCAGTCTCCGCTTATTCCGCAGCTCCTGCTTTGAGTTACAAATATGAGCAACCGCACCGGTATCAAATACCCAGGAGCTACTACGAGCGCTGGTTAGGTACACATCAATAACATGTATATCACATATACCTTTGGTATTGCCGGCCTTCTTATCCGCTAAGTACTTGGGGCAGTTCCGCTTCTAGTGACCGTTTCCCTTGCAATAAAAGCACTCAGTCTCAGGCTTGGGTCCATTCTTTGTCTTCTTCCCGGCAGCTTGCTTACCGGGCGCGGCAACTCCCTTGCCGTCTTTCTTGAAGTTCTTCTTACCCTTGCCTTTCTTGAACTTAGTGGTTTTATTCACCATCAACACTTGATGTTCCTTTTTGATCTCCACCTCCGCTGATTTCAGCATTGAATATACCTCAGGAATGGTCTTTTCCATCCCCTGCATATTGAAGTTCATCACAAAGCTCTTGTAGCTAGGTGGGAGCGACTGAAGGATTCTGTCAACGACCGCGTCATCCGGGAGATTAACTCCCAGCTGAGACAAGCGGTTGTGCAACCCAGACATTTTGAGTATGTGTTCGCTGACGGAACTATTCTCCTCCATCTTACAACTGTAGAACTTGTCGGAGACTTCATATCTCTCGACCCGGGCATGAGCTTGGAAAACCATTTTCAGCTCTTGGAACATCTCATATGCTCCGTGCTGCTCGAAACGCTTTTGGAGCCCCGGTTCTAAGCTGTAAAGCATGCCGCACTGAACCAGGGAGTAATCATCAACACGTGTTTGCCAAGCGTTCATAACGTCTTGGTTTGCTGGGACGGGTGCTTCACCTAGCGGTGCTTCAAGGACATATGCTTTCTTGGCAGCTATGAGGATGATCCTCAAGTTCCGGACCCAGTCCGTATAGTTGCTACCATCGTCTTTCAGCTTGGTTTTCTCTAGGAACGCGTTGAAGTTGAGGTTGACATTAGCATGGGCCATTTGATCTACAAGACATATTGTAAAGATTTTAGACTAAGTTCATGATAATTAAGTTCATCTAATCAAATTATTAATGAACTCCCACTCAGACAGACATCCCTCTAATCATCTAAGTGATACATGATCCGAGTCAACTAGGCCGTGTCCGATCATCACGTGAGACGGACTAGTCATCATCAGTGAACATCTTCATGTTGATCGTATCTTCTATACGACTCATGTTCAACCTTTCGGTCTTCCGTGTTCCGAGGCCATGTCTGTACATGCTAGGCTCGTCAAGTCAACCTAAGTGTATTGCGTGTGTAAATCTGGCTTACACCCGTTGTATGCGAACGTCAGGACCTATCACACCCGATCATCACGTGGTGCTTCGGAACAACGGACTTTAGCAACGGTGCACAGTTAGGGGGAACACAATTCTTGAAATTTTAGTGAGAGATCATCTTATTTAGGCTACCGTCGTTCTAAGCAAATAAGATGTAAAACATGATAAACATCACATGCAATCAAATAGTGACATGATATGGCCAATATCATTTTGCTCCTTTTGATCTCCATCTTCGGGGCGCATGTTCATCATCGTCACCGGCATGACACCATGATCTCCATCATCATGATCTCCATCATCGTGTCTTCATGAAGTTGTCTCGCCAACTATTACTTCTACTACTATGGCTAACGGTTAGCAATAAATTAAAGTAATTACATGACGTTTCAGTTGACACGCAGGTCATAAATAAATTAAGACAACTCCTATGGCTCCTGCCGGTTGTCATACTCATTGACATGCAAGTCGTGATTCCTATTACAAGAACATGATCAATCTCATACATCACATATATCATTCATCACATTCTTCTGGCCATATCACATCACATGACACATGCTGCAAAAACAAGTTAGACGTCCTCTAATTGTTGTTGCAAATTTTTACGTGGCTGCTATAGGTTTCTAGCAAGAACGTTTCTTACCTACGCCAAAACCACAACGTGATATGCCAATTTCTATTTACCCTTCATAAGGACCCTTTTCATCGAATCCGATCCGACTAAAGTGGGAGAGACACACACCCGCTAGCCACCTTATGCAACCAGTGCATGTCAGTCGGTGGAACCTGTCTCACGTAAGCATACGTGTAAGGTCGGTCCGGGCCGCTTCATCCCACGATGCCGCCGAATCAAGATAAGACTAGTAACGGCAAGTAAATTGACAAAATCTACGCCCACAACAACTTGTGTTCTACTCGTGCATAGAAACTACGCATAGACCTAGCTCATGATGCCACTTTTGGGGATCGTAGCAGAAATTAAAAAAATTCTACGCATCACCAAGATCAATCTATGGAGTCATCTAGCAACGAGAGAGAGAGAGGAGTGCATCAACATACCCTTGTAGATCGCGAGCGGAAGAGCTCAAGAACGCGGATCAGGGAGTCGTACACGTAGCGATTCAGATCGCGACAGAATCCGATCCAAGCACCGAACAACGGTGCCTCCGCGTTCAACACACGTGTAGCCCGGTGACGTCTCCAGCGCCTTGATCCAGCAAGGAGGAGGGAGAGGTTGAGGAAGAAGGCTCCAACAGCAGCACAACGGCATGGTGGTGGTGGAGTGACAGTTCTCCGGCAGGGCTTCGCCAAGCACACACGGAGGAGGAGAGGTATTGGAGAGGGGAGGGGCTGCGCCTTGGATGTCGTCCTGCAGCCCTCCCCTCACCCCTCTATTTATAGGGGCAAGGGAGAGGGGGCCGGCCCCCTCCAGATGGATCTAGAGGGCGGGGGGGGGGGGGGGGGAAGGGGTAGGCTTGCCCCCCAAGCCAAGGGGGCGCCCCCTCCAGGGTTTCCCCAAACCCTAGGCGCATGGGCCCTAGGGGGGGGGGTTTGGTGCCCAGCCCACCTAGGGGTTGGTTCCCCTCTATATTCAGCCCATAGGGCCCTCCGGGGAAGGTGGACCCTCCCGGTGGACCCCCGGAACCCTTTCGGTGGTCCCGATACAATACCGATATACCCCCGAACACTTCCGGTGACCGAATAAGGACTTCCCATATATAAATCTTCGTCTCCGGACCATTCCGGAACTCCTCGTGACGTCCGGGATCTCATCCGGGACTCCGAACAACATTCGGTAATCACATACAAACCTTCCTTATAACCCTAGCGTCATCGAACCTTAAGTGTGTAGACCCTACGGGTTCGGGAATCATGCAGACATGACCGAGACACCTCTCTAGCCAATAACCAACAGCGGGATCTGGATACCCATGTTGGCTCCCACATGTTCCACGATGATCTCATCGGATGAACCACGATGTCGAGGATTCAAGCAATCCCGTATACAATTCCCTTTGTCAATCGGTACGTTACTTGCCCGAGATTCGATCATCGGTATCCCAATACCTCGTTCAATCTCGTTACCGGCAAGTCACTTTACTCGTTCCGTAATGCATGATCCCGTGACTAACTACTTAGTCACATTGAGCTCATTATGATGATGCATTACCGAGTGGGCCTAGAGATACCTCTCCGTCATACGGAGTGACAAATCCCAGTCTCGATCCGTGCCAACCCAACAGACACTTTTGGAGATGCCTATAGTGCACCTTTATAGCCACCCAGTTACGTTGTGACATTTGGTACACCCAAAGCATTCCTACGGTATCCGGGAGTTGCACGATCTCATGGTCTAAGGAAATGATACTTGACATTAGAAAAGCTTTAGCAAACGAACTACACGATCTAGTGCTATGCTTAGGATTGGGCCTTGTCCATCACATCATTCTCCTAATGATGTGATCCCGTTATCAATGACATCCAATGTCCATGGTCAGGAAACCGTAACCATCTATTGATCAACGAGCTAGTCAACTAGAGGCTCACTAGGGACATGTTATGGTCTATGTATTCACACATGTATTACGATTTCCGGATAATACAATTATATCATGAACAATAGACAATTATCATGAACAAGAAAATATAATAATAACCATTTTATTATTGCCTCTTGGGCATATTTCCAACAAGAGGCAGCAGAGGTAGTGGAGGAGAGGAGGGAAGGAGAGGTGCCTGGCGGCGAGGACTAGGGAGCGGACGAGCTGGCGGCTGTGTCAGGGGAGAGAAGCTCGTCAAAGATGTCCTCGATGCTCATGGCGACTGATACCAAGCTAGAGGGAGAAGTAGGCACAATGTACTGTTGTATTAGCTGTGTTACGGGGGTGATATAGATATAGGACAACCCGAACTACTCCGGTCAATGTAGGCACGCACGCCATGACCGAGTGTGGGCGCGTGAGATCCTACAATCTAGAAAATACAGTACATCAAGGGTATATACAATATGGTTATATGTACAACACGTTAACAATGCGGACTTGCAGACGGGTCCGAACCCCGTAAAGCAGCTCGGGCTTGCTACCACTTTACCATAAAGACGTTTGAGGAATAGCATTGAATGGCATTAGACTCCCGCAAAGAACATATACGGACGATTTAAGAGTCCGCATTAAAGATGCCCTAGGTAGGGCATAGGTGCTACTCACGGTATTTTCCTACTAGAGCATGAACATGAGCAAAGCAGAAGCTGAGTTCACAGGATCAACAATATGCACAATCTTGCTTCACAGAATCACAATATATGTATTGCCACTTTTCCTATTTCACTGAATTTTTTGATCATTAAAGTGACGATCGCTTTAGTTACTCACCACAAAGCCGAGTTTCATGAAAAGAGCAAAAGGCGCCCATGCATCTGTGCTGTATGCGGAATGGCTGGAGAGGAACCAAATGCAGGGGAACAAGGCCGCCCAATTAAAGAGGTCGCCAAAATAAAAGCACTGGTTAACCAACACTTAGCATATACTCCTAGTACAGTATTTAGACTCTAGCTTTGTTTTTCTGGTTGTATTTCCGAATTCTGACCAGCAACTGCTATAGCTGCCTTGTTCAGTCGCATTGCCTTCCAACAGCTTATCAGTTCCATCGGGTCCAAGACGTACTGATGTTTTGGTGTCACTAATGTCAGGATAAAAGTGACGATTTGTACGATTTCTCCAAAAGAAAAGTGATAACTTTCCAGATTCTTGTGCCTCGACACTCGAAATTATACCCCGGTTATGCTTATCCATAAACCATAACATGATATTGATCCTATCCTTAAGTATATCAAACCACCAAGCATTCGCTCTCGAGTAACTTGACGTTAGTGTTGTAGTGCATGATTGCATTCAAACCTGTTTCAAAAAAAAAAAGATTGCTAGGATCATATACTCTCCGCAATCTTGTATCCGTGCCATACATGAATTAAACAGTACTACTACTCAATTGTTGGCACTTTGGACAGCCACCACCTGGCATCAGTCACGGAGTATGGGCCGACGCCCCATGGTAGGAGGCACACATGCTTGTGTCTCCAGCCAGTCCCGGTGGGCCAGGGGAGACACTACCGTGTGACTCCCGACAGCCATCGCCGAGCGCGCTCGCATGACGCCATGTCCATGGCCCTTAGCACCGATTTGCCCGACAGTGTAGCAGATCCCCGACCACCACCAACCCCCACCGTACCCGCAAGAAGAGGGACCTCACATGCTCCCCACTCGGATCGAGCCCAAGCACACCAACCCGGAGCACGAACTTCGACTCGGCCCGGGCCCCGACAAGGTCCGCCCGAGCACGAGCCCTGACTCGCCGCCATACCCCCGGCCTAGAGCTAGGGGAAAGGAGGCCTGCTTCCGCCACCCAGCGCCACCAGCAGGGGGACGACACCCAGCTCCTTGTGCCGCCACCCTCACCGACCCGCACCACCCGCTGCCCTGGAGGAGGCTCTACCTTACGTTCGGATTCTGTTCACCATTATCTTTAATATGAGATATTTTTGGTTCCTAGGTCTAGGCGCACCCTATATGGACTTTTTTTTTCAAAAAAGTATTAGAAAATCCGTAACATTTTTGTGCCCAACATGGCTTCGGTGTTCTACTCATATATGATGTTTCGTGAAGGAATGACTTTGGCATTCTTCTCAAAATCCACAAATTCAAAAACCTTGAATAGTACTCTCTCTGTCCCATAATATAATATCGCTTTGCAAGCTATTTTAGCTTGCAAAATGATCTTATATTATGGAACATAGGGAATAACTTTTATGTAGATTTTATTTTGTGATTGTTCGCACAGAAGACTGCGAAAGTGGTTTCTTCATGAGACTTTACATGTGAGTACTCCCTCCATTCCTAAAAGTAGGATGCATTTTGTTTCTTAAGATATTATTTGACCAATAATTACTCCATAAATCAAAGTTATATGACATGAAATTTGTGTCACTAGATTTGTATTTAAAAGTACTTTATTATGATAGTGACTTTGTATAAAAGAGTAATTGTTGATCAAAGTCTTGTCTTAACGAAATGAAATACGCCTTATTCATCGAAACAAAGGTAGTATAACACTAGACCATGTTTGTTACCAAAAAAGTTTTGGAAACATTTGACATTTATTATTATTTTTTATAAGAAAATTTAATTAGGGTGCGCCCAGACCCGAGTCCATTTGAGTATTTTCAATATATTTAGTCCATATATTCATTGAAACAATATGGTTGACCGTGTGGTGTTGGTGTCGCACATGTGGAAGTCATGTCCAATAAGCAAATGAGAAAGTAATCAAAAACTGTAGATCATGGTTTTGTTTCCCTTTTCCTTTAAAATTATGTAAGAACATACAAACTTCATATTATAGAATGATTAATGCAGTTTTAATGAAAACAAAAATAGAAAAATATGTAAGGGGGATTAATTGTACTAGAAATCATGAGGATTTTTTTTGACAGATAGTGATTTTATTAACTCATAATGTAGGATCATCTAGGGACACATAGCATAATAAGCATACACCCAGCCTCTGCATTATTAAGATATACACATAGTCACGAACACACACACATGTGGGAAATAAAAACACGTTGATGACAGTAAGATCACAGTACACCAAAACCATGGCTAAGACGAGCAGGGTGTGAGACCTGTCGTGGGAATGATTCTCATAGTAAGAAAGGGGTAAGATGAAGAAGCGTAGTCTAACTACAGCGATGGTGTGACACAAGAAGTTTACGAGCTCGGGCCCCTCGCAGTGGAGGTAAAGACCCTACGTCTCGAGCTGCTGGAGTTGTTTTTCTTATGTCTGGATGAGTACAATGGATGCTAACCCTTCTCCAAGTGCTACAGGGCGGCTTATATAGAGTGCACCACCCCTTGATCTAATCCGTTACTAGGAGAGGGTTGATGAATATCTTAATTACATGCATTACTACTGGTAATTGATACTCTAATAACTAGTAACGCCTGAAGCCCTGAAGTTATGTGGCCTTGGACACTCCAGATGACATGCTGGTTGTTGGCCTTCTTCGCCCGAGTGCCAGTGAGGTACCCGAGTGACTGAGGTGTGAGCCATCGTCCGAGTGGAGTACATCCCGAAGTGCACCTGAGTGTGTTCGTGGCTCGGGAGCCTTAATGTTTAATGATGTGGGGTCCTAGGTTAGTCCAACATGTCTGTCTCGTGACCCTACCCATAGTAGGTGATCCCAACAATAGCCACGGTCACTGCCTAGTTGCGGCCACGCCCACAGCCACTGCTTATGCTGTGGAGGCTGCCATGACCACGTCCGGCGCCACCACCACCGCCACGACCACGTCCGGGCTACACCGCCGCGGCCACCGACGTAGTAGAATGCATGGAAAGTGGCTTGGTTGTCGGGGTAATAAGCATCGGCGGCCACGGCCCACTGAGGCCAATCGTCCATGTTATAAAGGTTGGACGAGAACCCGAGCGCGGGCGCGGGCGCTGGTGCTGACATGGGCGCGTCCATCTGCGTGGCCTATTCCTCCATCTGCACAACATCCTCCAGCGCCTTGTCCATCTCTGCCCACAAGGGGGGCAGAGGATGCTCTTCCCTGTCCCCCTCAACGTCACCAAAATAGAAGACTGGGGGGTTCTCATTCATGTGCACCATGGATGAGGTGGTTCTGCTCGATTAGAGATAGGAATGGTGCGAGAGAAGGGACAGTCGCTATCCTATAGCCCGTCGCAGGCGAGCTCACCATTAAGGAGAGGTGGTTGGACAGGAAGCCAGAGGGGCGGTCAAATGCTGCCGCGACCCGATCTCACTCCTTCAATGCGCATAGACTACCACGGCTGTGCGACGTCTGTTGGTTAAAGGCACGTCTTCTGGTAAGAATCTTTGACGTGGCCTGCTTGCACGCCTGAATGTCGGGCGCAGACATGCCTCCAGGCCGCCTGCAAACACACTCCAAGCCGCCTTCATACAAGCAATCAGGACGCAAGAACATATCCTTCACAGGCGCTGACACATGGCCTTCTCTTGTTAATATCCTGGAATAACTCATGACATCACTGCTCCAATAATTTCTGTGACACTAATAACCATCCCAGAAAATATACCAGCTTAGCGATGGATAAAAATGTCTCCTAAAATGAGGCCAGAACGTCAACAAAGCTGGCGATGGGGATGACCCGGGAGGAAATGTGCTAGTGACGGCTGTTGGTGTCAAAACCGGCCGATCTCGGGTAGGGGGCCCCGAACTGTGCGTCTGAGGATCGAAGGTAACATGAGACAAAGGGGATATGATGTTTACCCAGGTCCGGGCCCTCTTAATGGAGGTAAAACCCTACTTCCTGCTTGATTGACTTTGATGAATATAGGGGTTACAAGAGTTGATCTACCTCGAGATTGTAATGGCTAAACCCTAGATGTCTAGCGTGTATAAATTCTGATAGCCTCTATGGACTAAACCCTCCGATTTATATAGACACCAAAGGGGCCTAGGGTTGTACAGAATCGGTTTACATAAGAAGGAAACTATACATCCGGACGCCAATCTTGCCATCCACGTAAAGGAGAGTCCTATCTGGACACGGGGGAAGGTCTTCTACCTTGTATCTTTACGGCCCATCAGTCTGGTCCATAACACATAGCCCGGACACCCGAGGACCCCTTAATCCAAGACTCCCTCTATAGCCCCTGAACCAGTCTTCAATGACGATGTGTTCGGCATGCAGATTGTCTTCGACATTGCAAGGCGGGTTCCTCCTCTAAATACTTCAAAGCAATCTTCTGAATAAGAGAACTGTATCCGGCTCTGTATAATAGTCACAACCCTCAACCACGAAGGCAAAATACTTAATCAAAATAAGGTATGTCAACTAACAACTTTTTTCGACGAAACGCCACGTCTAGCCTCTTTATCATTTCGAACCGTTTTTTGACCACCCGCTTCGCGTTTCGAGGCGCGGCCTCTATTGACACGTCTTGTCAAAGCAGAGACTGTGTCCACTTATTGCGGGATCCCCATCAATACGGGTTTGGGTAATCCAACTGTGCTATTCGCATGAACCCTTGGGAACAAGCGAGTTTTAAGGCTAGATGGGCGCCTGATATTCACTGCCTATATAAGTGGATAAAGATCCCACTTTTCATCCCAAGCCTTCCTCCTTCTCCTGCTTCCCATCCTTAAGCTCCAGCGCCCAAAATTCAATCTTTCCCATCGCCACCAACCTCTCCAGCCATGTCCGGATCCGGCTCACAGGGCAAGTGGGTGGCCTCCTCCGTCACGGAGAAGGACGTCAAGGAGCTCCGGGAGGCGGGGTACCTGACTGCGGACGTCGCACACGGGCTCCCTTCCAAGATGCAAGTCATCCCCACTCCGGAGCCTGGCGAAAGGGTTATGTTTATCCCCCACTTCCTCCGCGGGCTAGGGTTTCCTCTCCACCCCTTTGTCTGCGGCCTCATGTTCTATTACGGGCTAGATTTTCACGATCTAGCCCCAAATTCCTTCCTCCACATCTCGGCGTTTATCGTCGTGTGCGAGGCGCTTCTCCGCATCCCCCCACACTTCGGCCTATGGCTCAAGGTCTTCAACGTGAAGCCGAAGGTGGTCGACGGGCAGCACGCGGACTGCGGTGGTGCCATGGTGAGCAAGCTCCCCAACACCACTTGGCCCAAAGGGGCCTTCGTGGAGACCATCAAGGTATGGCAGCAGGAGTGGTTCTACATCACCAATCCCCGCTGCGCCACATGGGCGACCACTCCTGAGTATAGATCCGGTCCCCCTATGCGGCTCGCGTCGTGGACCAACAAGGGTCTACACTAGGGGTCGACCGCGGAAGTGATGACCATGCAAAAGCGCATCAAAAACATGATAAGCAAGAACACCAGTCTCACTAACGTGATTGAGGTGATGCTCTTCCGCCGGATCCTCCCCTGCCAGTGATGGCCTCTCCATATGTGGGAGTTTAATCCGGAAGGGCCACAGACCCTGCATCGATTCTTCGGCACAATGCACGAAGAGATCTGGAAGCTGCTCTTCAAGGCCCAGAAGACGTGGCCGAAGAAGACCGACGACATCGGCCTCGACAGCGCGAATCCGGCCACTTCGGTAAGTATTTTGTTGCCGAACATAACTTCGCTTCACAAATCAAAGGGTATATTGAGTTTTCCATTCCTCATTCAGGGTTGCACAACAAAGGCGGAGCGGATCAAGTGCCCGGCTCCGCTACCTGAAGACCCAACCACTCCTCTGCTAATGAGGATGCTGGTCCTGGCGACGTATCAGGCGCCAGAGAAGAAGGCCAAGAAGAAGAGCAAGGAGGCCAAGGGTGGCCTCCCCTGTAAAGGTACTTCGGACGCAGTGTCCGGAGAGGCCGAAGCTCTCTCCTCCCATGAGGGAGACGAAGACGAAGAGGAGGAGGAGGTGGCAGAAAGTGATTCTCCCCTTAAGGGGAGGAAGAAGAAAAGGCCAGTCTCCATAGACCCGGAGGCGGAGGCATACAAGAGGGGGAAGATATCCCTCTCGGACGGCTTGGATTCAGATGCCGAAGCCATCCCCGAGCGGCGCCCCAGGGTGAAGCCCCTGGACGCATCGTAAGTATCCAAGGATCCTTCACATATATCTGGTTTCTTATGTTTTCTTATATAACATATTATGTTGTGTGTATTTCAGTCCTGCCCGCGACCTCCCTAACCCATCGATATCGGAGGGGAGCTCGCTGGCGCCAAAGACGGTGGAGAGCGAAACGCCTCCACGAGCCTCTCCACCAGCTACCGTGGATGACACCGAGGCATTGTCCCGAAGGGCCTCTCCGGGCCACGGAGAGGTGAGGGAGGCCGCCAAGACGGCACCAGAGGGTGATGCCTCAGCTGCCGAGAACATGGGGGGGGGGGCTTCAACCCCCATGGAGACTGACGACGGGGGCCATGAGCAGTCCGGCCCCCAGCCGAACACTGTTCTGGAGACCCATACGGCTCCGGAATCGGGCGTGCAACCCCCTTTGAAGGATGGGGGAGTGTCGACTCCAGCGGCGACCTCCACTAATCCGGAGGCGCCGAACACTTTGGTGGAGGCACTACGACGTGCTTCCATCGTGGAGGACCACCGCACCCTGATGGGTGTGGTGGTTGAGAAGGTTCAGTCCGCCAAGAGAGGTCTGAACGAAGCCTTCACCAGCCTGTTAACAGGCTTCGAGGTACGCGACGTAATACTCTTAGACGCTTTCCATATGAAGGAAATATGCCTGTATATAGATAGTAGCCCCTGAGACTCTGTTTGGTTTTGAAAAAGGCCGAACAGAGGATCAAGTAATAATCGCAGGATATGACGTACTTGTCTATTGTTTAAACAGGCTTCCCTGTTGGCGGCGACCGCCCAGGCCGCTGAAGTTTCTGAATTCAAGCGGAAGCTAAAGCGGGCCGACGATGATATCGACCGCATTAACAAGCGGTTCGATGAGGCGCAAGGTATGTTAAAAAGATCTTACATGCCTGAAGTGATATGCAAATGCAGAGTTTAAGCTCATGCGCTGCCATGATCATGATTGCAGGCAGAGCGGCCGAGGTCGAGGCCCTGAAGGGCGCCCTTGCCCAAGCCAAGGAGCAGGCAAGGGCGAGCAAAGTGGCCGCTGATAATGCGACTGCAGATTTAAAGACCGAACAGGTCGCCCGCCACCAGCATAAGGAGAGGGTGGCCGAGGTAGAGCAAGAGCTCAAGGACGCCATCGGCAAGTGCAGGTCCTTGGAGGAGAAGAGTGCGGCCGAAGCGGTCGATCTCGCCAAGGCCCTCCAAGAGGCCAAGGAGGCGCGAACCGAGCCCCGGGCGGCTCGCGAGGAGATCGGGCAGGCCGAACAGATAGCGGCTGGCAAGCCCTTTCTTTTGCAGAGTAAATTTGGTGGTCAGAGATATGCCTTGCTCACTCGACTATGGAGTTCTCCAGACGCCTTTGCGGATCTTCCGAAGAGTGCGGTTGACGCAGCGCAGTTCTTTCGGGCCCAGGAGGGGAACACAACGGAGAAGCTCTTCTGGTCATAGTACATGGCACCAGAGCATTCGGCGCTGTTGAACAACCAGATGATGCAGCTAGCGGAGCTAGATAGGATGTCTGGCTTGGCCATGAAGGACGTCATAGTCCGGCTTTGGCCAACCGAGCCCATTCCTAGCAGTTACTTTAGCCTGGTGAAGCGACTCGCCGACGCGCTGCCCCGAATTGAAGCTGTCAAGCACTCGGCGTGCATAGAAGGGCGCGGATGGCCTTTGCCCATGGAAGATGCACTGGGGAAAAATGAAGGCCACCGTGGTGGCGACTAAGGGCCCACCCGAAGGGAAGGACCACCGCAAGCCAGAGCGGTATTTTGACGACGTCCTGGAGGGTGCCCGATTAGTAGACGGCCAATGCTCGAAGGATATCATGTTTGAGTGAATGTATCCGAGCTGTCCAGATGTTGTTTTGTGAACCAAGGCTTTGTAATATATTTATGCATTTATCTGAAATTACTTTCGTCCTATGCGGCCGTTTTTAATTCTGAGAGTTTACCAGACGTCGGCTTCAGCCCCCACGTAGATGCTACGGGGGTGTTCAGAATAGCGCACGATAACACTTGACCCAACGTCTTGGTCCATAAAGGAGGTGTTTGCGCAGCGAACCAGGCAATCAGACTATGCGGCTTTATCACCTTCACTTAGCCATAGGAGTTTGACAATGGGGCTAAGTACTAGCCCCTGGTGCGTATGCGGTTATCCGAACTGGGATGCCTTAGACGCGGGACTAAACGAAGGCCAGTCCTTCGAAAAAATTGCAAGAGATTTATAGAAAGTCGCCGAATTGTTGACCAGCTCTGGCCGTATCATGACAGTCAGTTTTGGCTTTCTCTACTGAGGTGTTTGACCGGACGAACCAGAAACATAATCGCAGTAGTTCTCCCTTTACTACCCTAGCCGAACGAGCAGAACGTAAGGTAGTAATCACAGGATCCGGGCAACCCAACTATTGACCAAAGACATGATTCAGAGCTGCTGCATATAATGCAATATTGGGGACGCCGAAGTATACTCGAGAGGTGTTCGGAACTTTTTTTTTGAAAATATGCATGGCTGAATAGAGCCCCTGTCATTTAAGCCGCATTAATATATATATATATATATATATATATATATATATATATATATATATATATATATATATGGCAATCAGAAGTAAAGAAGGAACACAGATTTATGAAGTAAACCAAGACCGAACAGGGGTTGGTGAAAAACTGTTTCCATTATAATCTGTTTGATACGTCAAAGCGTGCTATTACAAATAATGCCATAAATATCAAGGCTATTTTACATGCCGAGAGCTTGTACACAAGGGAAGCTGTATACAGGGTTTTGAAAGAAAAGGTATTCTTGAAGATTCCCTTGACGCCCTGCCGCACGTCTGCGCCGCTGTCGCCTTGGTGCCGAATCCTTTGAGAGGAGAAACCCACGATCGCGTATATATAAAGAGGGGCCTGTGTAAGAGCCCTTATGCGACCTTCAGATGATTAGGTTTTAAAGAACCTGTAATATAAGGTAAAAAAGAAAAAAAGGAAAAAAAAGAAAAGGAAAAGTTGGGGTCAGAATAGGGTTGAGCCGAATGATAACCCACAAGTATAGGGGATCAATTATAGCCTCTTTCGATAAGTAAGAGTGTCGAACCCGACGAGGAGATAAAGGTAGAACAAATATTCCCTCAAGTTCTATCGACCACCGATACAACTCTACGCACGCTTAACATTCGCTTTACCTAAAACAAGTATGAAACTAGAAGTACTTTGTAGGTGTTGTTGGATAGGTTTGCAAGAATATAAAGAGCACATAAATAAAAACAAGGGGATGTTTAGATAAGTAAACGATAAAGTTAGTATAGCGAGTGTGGAAAAGTGGTGGTAGGAGTTGCGAAATTGTCCCTAAGAAATTGACTACTTTACTAGACCGATAGCAAGTTTTATGTGGGAGAGGCCACTGCTAGCATGTCATCCCTGACTTGGAATTCTATGCACTTATGATTGGAACTATTAGCAAGCACCCGCAACTACTAACGTTCATTAAGGTAAAACCCAACCATAGCATTAAGATATATTGGTCCCCCTTCAACCCCGTATGCATCAATTTCTATGCTAGGTTGAAGCTTCTCTCACTCTTGCCCTCCAATACATAGTCCTATCAACATACAACTAACCCTATGGTGTGATCCATGCGCGCGCTCATATGATGGGCACCAAAGGACAACAACATAACCACAAGCAAATTAAACCAATCATAGCAATTCACCAATTACCGGTAGGACAACAAAAATCTACTCAGACATCATAGGATGGCAACACATCATTGGATAATAATATGAAGCATAAAGCACCATGTTCAAGTAGAGGGTACATCGGGTTACGGGAGAGTGGACCGCTGTAGATAGATGGGGGAAGGTGATGGAGATGTTGGTGAAGATGACGGAGGTGTTGGTGTAGATCACCGTCACACGATGATGGCCCCGGCGGCGTTCCGGCGCCACTGGGAGAGAGGGGGAGAGGGCCCCCTTCTTCTTCTTCCTTGACCTTCCCCCTAGATGGGAGAAGGGTTTTCCCTCTGCTCCATGGCTTCCATGGCAGGGGATGGGCGAGAGCCCCTCTAAGATTGGATCTGTCTCTTTGTCTCTCTCTTTTTTCTGCGTTTTCTGATTCTGCCCTTTCACCGTTTCTTAAATTCCCGGAGATCCGTAACTCCGATTGGGCTGAAATTTGGACATGATTTTTATCCGGATATTGGCTTTCTTGCGGCGAAAGAAGGGCGCCAACCGCCTTACGGAGTGGCCACGAGGGCCCAGGGTGCGCCTGACCCCCTGGGCGCGCCCCTCACCCTCGTGGGCCCCTCGGGCATTGTCTCGCGTTGATTCCACTTCCCAAAATTCACATACATTCCAAAAAAATCCCCGACAGTTTTTATCCCGTTTGGACTCCGTTTGATATGGATTTTCAGCGAAACAAAAAACACGCAACAAACAGGAACCGGCACTGGGCACTGGATCAATATGTTAGTCCCAAAAATAGTATAAAAAGTTGCCAAAAGTATGTAAAAGTTGTAGAATATTGGCATGGAACAATAAAAAATTATAGATACGACAGAGACGTATCAGCATCCCCAAGCTTAATTCCTGCTCGTCCTCGAGTAGGTAAATGATAAAAAAAGATAATTTTTTATGTGGAATGCTACCTAGCATAATATTGATCATGTAATCTAATCATGGCATGAATACTAAGACACAAGTGATTCAAAGCAATAGTCTATCATTTGCCATTAAGACAATAATACTTCAAGCATACTAATAAAGCAATCATGTCTTTTCAAAATAACATGGCCAAAGAAAGTTATCCCTACAAAAAGCAATAGTCTATCTGAATGCCTCCGGCGGTGTACCGGGATGTGCAATGATCTAGCGTAGCAATGACATCAAAAAAGGACAAGCCATGAAAACATCATGCTAGCTATCTTACGATCATGCAAAGCAATATGACAATAAATGCTCAAGTCATGTATATGATGATGATGGAAGTTGCATGGCACTATATCTCGGAATGGCTATGGAAATGCTATTATAGGTAGATATGGTGGCTGTTTTGAGGAAGATATAAGGAGGCTTATGTGTGATAGAGCTTATCGTATCATGGGGTTTAGATGCACCGACGAAGTTTGCACCAACTCACGAGGTGAGAAAGGGCAATGCACGGTGCCGAAGAGGCTAGCAATGATGGAAGGGTGAGAGTGCGTATAATCCATGGACTCAACATTAGTCATAAAGAACTCACATACTTATTGCATTAGTCATTGAAACAAAGTACTAAGCGCATGCTCCTAGGGGGATAGATTGGTAGGAAAACACCACCGCTCGTCCCCGACCGCCACTCATAAGGAAGACAATCAATAAATACCTCATGCTCCAACTTCGTTACATAACGGTTCACCATACATGCATGCTACGGGAATCACAAACTTCAACACAAGTATTTCTACAATTCACAACTACCCACTAGCATGACTCTAATATCACCATCTTTATATTGCAAAACTATTGCAAGGAATCAAACATATCATATTCAATGATCTACAAGTTTTATGTAGGATTTTATGACTAACCATGTGAATGACCAATTCCTGTCAACTCTCTAAATAGATATAAGTGAAGCAAGAGAGTTTAATTCTTTATACAAAAGATATGCCCACGCTCTAATAAATATAAGTGAAGCAAAAGAGCATTCTACAAATGGCGGTTTTCTATGTGTAGGGAAACAGGCAATCCATACTTCAAATGATATAAGTGAAGCACATGAAGCATTCTATAAAGCCATACTCAAAAGATATAAGTGAAGTGCAAAGAGCATTCTATAAATCAACCAAGTACTATATCATACCAGCATGGTGCATCAAAGAAAAGTGAAAACTAAATGCAAAAGACACTCCAAGATTTGCACATATCACATGAACGAAACGAATCCGAAAACATACCGATACTTGTTGCAGAAAGATGGGATGCCTTCCGGGGCATCCCCAAGCTTAGACGATTGAGTCTCATTAAATATTTACTTGGGGTGCCTTGGGCATCCCCAAGCTTGAGCTCTTGCCTCTCCTTCTTCTCCTCACATCGAGATATCCTCGATCTTAGAACACTTCATCCACACAAAACTCAACAGAAAGCTCGATAAGATCCGTTAGTATAATAAAGCAAATCACTACTCTAAGTACTGTTGCAAACCAATTCATATTTTGTTTTTGCATTGTAACTGTAATATAACTTTTTCATGGCTTAATCCACTGATAGAAGTCGATAGTTTCATCAAAACAAGCAAACTATGCATCAAAAACAGAATCTGTCTTAAACAGGACAGTCTGTAGTAATCTGAACATTCACCATACCTATGGTACTCCAAATATTCTGAAATAATTGGGAAAAATAAAAATTTTGTATAGAAAGACAGTGCAAAAAGTTTCAGAACCTTTTGATATTCCGGTAAAAATGTAAAATCGTGCAGTACAGCCAAAGTTTCTATTTTGCACCGCACAAACCAACAAGCAATGTAAACATCCTAAAGGAAAATATTGGCACATTATTATTGTTTTTAAACTTTATAAAAGCACACAACAGAAATAAATTACTCTCTAAAACTTCCGGGTTGTCTCCCTGGCAGTGCTTTCTTTAAAGCCATTAAGCTAGGCATATAGTGCTCAAGTAATGGATCCACCCGGATCCCAAGGTATATCAAAGCCAGTTTTAATTAACAATGATTTGTGATTTAGTAGTGAGCACGAAGTAACATATATCATGCAACAACGAAGTATAACTCTCTTCCTATGCATCGGCATGTCATAAAAGAACAATTCATGCACATCAACTAAAGGCCAATGCATAGCATAAGCAGTTTCTTGCAATTTTATCATATTGGAAACATGGAGAGGCGGAGATGTCGTTCCTCTCTCATAATAATTGCAAGTAGGAGCAGCAAGAACATGCATATTATATCTATCAAAATCATCATGTGTAGTAGTAAAACGCAACCCATCAATATAATCCTTAATAACGGCAAACTTCTCCGATATAGTGTAGTCGGGAGAATTCAAAAAGATAATAGGACTATCATGCATGGGTGCAATAGCAACAATTTCATGTTTAACATAAGGAACTATAGCAAGTTCATATCCATAAGCATAATTCATATTGGCATCTTGGCCACAAGCATAGCAAGCATCATCAAAAAGGGATATTTCAAAAGAATCAACGGGATCATAACAATCATCATAGCAATCATCCTTCGGTAAGAACGAAGGGACATTAAATAATGTATGAATTGGAGAGTTACTTTCATTAGAAGGTGGGCACGAGTAGCTAATCTGATCTTCCTCCTTTTGTTCTTCGCTTTCTTCATCATCTTTTTCATCCAATGAGCTCACAGTTTCACCAATTTCTTCTTCCATAGACTCCTGCAAAATATTAGTCTCCTCTTGGACAGTGGAGGAGTCCTCAATATATGGTTTAATATAAGGATTAGAAGCATAATTATCATAGCAATATTTAAGTATGGCCAAATTTTCAGATTTGTAGATAGTAGTATCACACTCTTCAATAAAAGAAGTAATTTCACAAGTACCCCTAAAAGCAACAAATTCTTCAATTTGTTGAACATCATAGTAATTATAAACACCCTTAGTATACGAAGATACGATTCCATTATCACTAAACCCACATTGGTAAGGAAGGTGTTTCTTAGGGTCTTTAGAACAACAAGTACAATCATATATTTCACATAAATTCCAAGCATAGCATTGCAAATGATGAATTTGATCTAGTAAAAGTTTCCCTTCTTCAGATATGCGGTGTCGCACATAACAAGCATGCTAATCTAAAGTTTTCCCTCAACTAAGCTAGTTGGGGTTTCAGCCCGACCACATAGGGATCGAAGATGATCCAAGTAAAAAGCTTCAGTAGTGTGATAGATTTTGAGTGGTTCTTCAACCATTGGTTTAGTAGGTACCACTAATTTTTTTTGGTATTTTGCGTTTCCTACCCATAACTAAAGATAGAAAACAAGAGCACAAAATAAAAACTACTTAGTGATAAAGCAAATAAGCACACACGAGAATATTCAACCCACGCTATGACTCCCCGGCAACGGCGCCAGAAAAAGGTCTTGATAACCCACAAGTATAGGGGATCAATTGTAGCCTCTTTCGATAAGTAAGAGTGTCGAACCCAACGAGGAGCTAACGGTAGAACAAATATTCCCTCAAGTTCTATCGACCACCGACACAACTCTACGCACGCTTAACGTTCGCTTTACCTAAAACAAGTATGAAACTAGAAGTACTTTGTAGGTGTTGTTGGATAGGTTTGCAAGAATATATAGAGCACGTAAATAAAAACTAGGGGCTGTTAAGATAAGTACACAATAAAGTTAGTATAGCGAGTGTGGAAACGTGGTGGTAGGAGTTGCGAAATTGTCCCTAAGCAATTGACTACTTTACTAGACCGATAGCAAGTTTTATGTGGGAGAGGCCACTGCTAGCATGTCATCCCTGACTTGGAATTCTATGCACTTATGATTGGAACTATTAGCAAGCATCCGCAACTACTAATGTTCATTAAGGTAAAACCCAACCATAGCATTAAGATATATTGGTCCCCCTTCAATCCCGTATGCATCAATTTCTATGCTAGGTTGAAGCTTCTGTCACTCTTGCCCTCCAATACATAGTCCTATCAACATACAACTAACCCTATGGTGTGATCCATGCGCGCACTCATATGATGGGCACCAAAGGACAGCAACATAAACACAAGCAAATTAAACCAATCATATCAATTCACCAATTACCGGTAGGACAACAAAAATCTACTCAGACATCATAGGATGGAAACACATCGTTGGATAATAATATGAAGCATAAAGCACCATGTTCAAGTAGAGGGTACAACGGGTTGCGGGAGAGTGGACCGCTATAGATAGATGGGGGAAGGTAATGAAGATGTTAGTGAAGATGACGACGGTGTTACGGCGCCACCGGGAGAGAGGGGGAGAGGACCCCCCTTCTTCTTCTTCCTTGACCTTCCCCCTAGATGGGAGAAGGGTTTCCCCTCTGTTCCATGGCTTCCATGGCATGGGAGGGGCGAGAGCCTTTCCGAGATTGGATCTGTCTCTCTCTGTTTCTGCGTTTTCTGATTCTGCCCTTTCACCGTTTCTTAAATTCCCGGAGATCCGTAACTTCGATTGGGCTGAAATTTGGACAAGATTTTTATCCGGATATTAGATTTCTTGCGGCAAAAGAAGGGCACGAACTGCCTTATGGAGTGGCCACGAGGGCCCAGGGCGCGCCTGACCCCCTAGGGTGCGCCCCTCACCCTCGTGGGCCCGTCGGGCATCGTCTCGCGTTGATTCCACTTCCCAAAATTCACATATATTCCAAAAAAATCTCCGTCAGTTTTTATCCCATTTGGACTCCGTTTGATATGGATTTTTTGCGAAACAAAAAACATGCAACAAACAGGAACTGGCACAGGATCAACATGTTAGTCCCAAAAATAGTATAAAAACTTGCCAAAAGTATGTAAAAGTTGTAGAATATTGGCATGGAACAATCAAAAATTATAGATACGACGGAGACGTATCACCGAACTATAGACCCTGTCAGCAGTGTGCCTCCACCGTTGCCCATGGTATTTTAAGTGCGTAGTTGTGCACATGTGGTACATAGACCGCAGTTATGTGGGGCGATCGACGGAGGCGTAACTGCTAATCCAGCTCTGGATTATCCGAGTAGTCGTTTGGAAGAGTAGGCCAGACTCGTTTAACAGTGTCCAGGGGCTTGATGGCTGACGAAATGTTCGGCTTGACGAGGCCGCTTTGTACCTCGGCTACGAGGGCCGCGGTATGCTCTTCAGTACGGAGTGAGCGCTCCATGTTTCCATTAACTGTGATAACACCGCGGGGTCCGGGCATCTTGAGCTTTAGGTAAGCATAGTGCGGGACTGCATTGAAGCGAGCGAAGGAGGTTCGTCCGAGTAGTGCATGGTAACCACTGCGAAAGGGGACAATGCCGAAGATCTAGTCTTTGCTTCGGAAGTTATCCGGTGAACCGAAGACTACTTCCAATGTTATTGAACCCTGCAGCGGGCCTCCACGCCGGGTATCACTCCTTTAAAGGTGGTTTTAGTAGGCTTGATTCTTGACGGGTCAATACCCATTTTGCAAACAGTGTCTTGATAAATCAAGTTAAGACTGCTGCCGTTGTCCATAAGGACTTGGGTGAGATGGAATCCATCGATGATTGGATCAAGGACCAAGGATGCCGAATCTCCATGACGGATACTGGTCGGGTGGTCCCTATGATTGAAGGTGATCGGACAAGCCGACCATGGGTTGAATTTTGGGGCGACCGGCTCTACGGCGTAGACGTCCCTTAGTGCGCGCTTGCGCTCTCTCTTGGGGATATGGGTGGCATATATCATATTCACTATTTTTACCTCAAGGGGAAATTTCTTCTGTCCCCCTATGTTCGGTGGGCGGGGCTCATCATCGTCCTCGCTTGGCGGCCCTTTCCCCTTGTGTTCGGTATTTAACTTACCGGCCTGTTTGAAGACCCAACAGTTTCTGTTGGAGTGGTTTGCAGGCTTTTCGGGGGTACCATGAATCTAGCAAGGCCGATCAAGTATTTTGTCTAAATTGGATGGGTCGTCCCTGTTTCCTTTGAACGGCTTCTTCCGCTGACCGGGTTTAGAGCCACTGAATCCGGTGTTGACCGCCGTGTCTTCGATATCTTCATTATTGTTCCGACGCTTGTGTTTGTTGCGTCGCGGCTGTCCGTTGCCATCTCTGGCTTCGGAGGTGCCAGGGTCGTTAGTACTGTTTCTTCGACGAGCTAACCGACTGTCTTCTCCCACACAAAAGCGGGTCATGAGTGCGGTAAGGGCTGCCATGGACTTCGGCTTTTCTTGGCCGAGGTGTCGGGCTAGCCATTCGTTGTAGACGCTATGTTTAAAGGCCGCTAGGGCTTCTGTGTCTGGACAATCGACAATTTGGTTCTTTTTTATTACGAACCTAGTCCAAAGTTTGCAGGCTGACTCTCCGGGTTGCTGGACTATGTGACTGAGGTCATCGGCGTCCGGTGGCCGGACATAAGTGCCTTGGAAGTTGTCTCGAAATGCATCTTCCAAATCTTCCCAGCTGCCAATAGAGTTCTCTGGGAGGCTGTTTAGCCAGTGCCGAGCTGGTCCCTTTAGTTTGAGGTGGAGGTATTTAATGGCATGGAGATCGTCACCGCGAGCCACGTGAATATGGAGAAGAAAATCTTCAATCCATACCGCGGGATCAATCGTTCCATCGTATGCTTCAATGTTTACGGGTTTAAACCCTTCTGGGAACTGGTGCTGCATTACCTCATCGGTAAAGCATAAGGGGTGTGCGGAGCCTCTGTATCGGGCGATGTCACGACGGAGTTTGGATGACATCTGTGTTCGGTTTTCACCCCGGGCGAGGTTATGCCTGTCGCGCCAGGCTTGATGGTCGTCGTCTTGCGCTGGAGCACGCCCCCTTGATCCATAGATTGATCTGGCATGACCGGCTCTATTGTCCAGGTCCCGACGTAAGTCGTAGGCATAGCCCGGAGCTGCTACCTCTTTGCCTCGTCAGCGGGGTGGTACGGGCTGGTGTTCGATATAAGCAGCCGCTTTGTCTCGCCCATGTGGTGGTCGGTCTGGTTCATCAGCATGACTATATCTTGACGGTATTGGCTCAAGGGCTTCGTCATCGAAATGTGGATGTAGCCGATGAGGGAGTCCTAGATTAGGGGGTCCTCGGACAGCCGGACTATATCCTTTGGCCGGACTGTTGGACTATGAAGATACAAGATTGAAGACTTCGTCCCGTGTTCGGGTGGGACTCTCCTTGGCGTGGAAGGCCAGCTTGGCAATACGGATATGTAGATCTCCTCCCTTGTAACCGACTCTGTGTAACTCTAGCCCCCTCCGGTGTCTATATAAACCGGAGGGTTTAGTCCGTAGGACAACAACAATCATACCATAGGCTAGCTTCTAGGGTTTAGCCTCTATGATCTCGTGGTAGATCAACTCTTGTAATACTCATATCATCAAGATCAATCAAGCAGGAAGTAGGGTATTACCTCCATCGAGAGGGCCCGAACCTGGGTAAACATCGTGTCCCCCGCCTCCTGTTACCATCCGCCTTAGACGCACAGTTCGAGACCCCCTACCCGAGATCCGCCGGTTTTGACACCGACATTGGTGCTTTCATTGAGAGTTCCACTGTGTCATCGCGATAAAGGCTCGATGGCTCCTTCGATCATCGCCAACGATGCGATCCAGGGTGAGGTTTTCCTCCCCGGACAGATCTTCGTATTCGGTGGCTTCATACTGCGGGCCAACTCGCTTGGCCATCTGGAGCAGATCGAGAGCTACGCCCCTGGCCGTCAGGTCAGGTTTGGAAATTTAAACTACACTGCCGACATCCGCGGAGACTTGATCTTTGACGGATTCGAGCCCATGTCAGGTGCGCCGCACAGTCACGACGAGCACGACTTAGCTCTACCGCCGGATGGTGTTCGGGAGATCACACCTATGCCTACTCCGGCCCTAGATCCGGAGTCGATTGCGCCGTCCGAGGACGGGTGGATGGACCCTGCCTCGTAGGCCACACACTCAGCGGCGATAGAGCCGAATACTGACTTCACCTCCTATGAGACCTGTGTCGCCGGATCCTCGGATTCATCCCCGGCCACAGGCCCCGAACCGCCTGCGTCCATGCATATCGAATCTGATTGGGCGCCGATCATGGAGTTTACCTCCGCGGATATCTTTCAGCACTCGCCTTTTGGCGATGTGCTAAATTCATTAAGGTCTCTCTCCTTGTCAGGAGGCCCTTGGCCGAACTATGTCCGGCCCGAACGGGAAGCGGACGACGAAGAAATTTGTTCCCCACCCACCATCCACTTAGTAGCCATTGTCGACGATTTAACCGACATGCTCGATTTCGACTCCGAAGACATCGACGGTATGGACGACGATGCAGGAGAGGAACAGGAACCACCGCCCACAGGGCGCTGGACAGCCACTTCATCACACGATATATATATGGTGGATACACCCAAAGAAAACAATGACGAGGAACGGAAGGATGCATCGAAGGATAGCTCCCTCGAGAAGCAACCAAAGCGACGGCGTAGGCGCCGCTCCAAATCCCGCCTCGGCAAAAACAGCGATAACAGCGCAAGAAAAAATAATAACCCCGGTCGACTCCAGAGGAAACGACGACCACATGGACCCAGCGACAGAGCAGGATGAACCAGCGGACGGTGAACATAGTACGGAGCCGCTGTCCGATCACGGTGACGCCGAGGATAAAGCTCATCAACCTCTCTCCGGAGAGGAAAACAGTCCGGACGACGATGCATACATCATCCCGGAAAGGCACTTGGAACAAGAGAACCTCCGTAGAAGGCTTATTGCCACCGCGAGGAGTCTGAAGAAGCAGAAGCAAAGGCTTAAGGCCGTGCAGAATATGCTCAACAGTAGATGGAACAAAGTGCTCGACACTGAAGAAAAGTATGGTGGTAGTCGCCACACAAAGAGCTATCCAAAGCGCAAGCTGTTGCCCGAATTCGATGATGAGGCCTTAGAGCCTACACAGCCGAAAAATAAAACGGCCGACCGGTCGGATCGACCACCTCGTGGCCGCGATAGGGCGGCTAACGAGGCCGCACATAAGTCAGCACACGATCCACGCGAGGACTTGCATCAAAAGGCCGGCGTGACCAGATCCATCTACGGCTCTAGGAAGTGCGCTCCAGCGCATAATCAAAACCGAACACTACAACCGTCAGAACGCCATGACACATCCAAATACAGGGGTGCCGTGCACCCCCTATGTTTCACCGATGAGGTGCCGGATCACGAATTTCCAGAGGGATTCAAACCCATGAACATAGAGGCGTACGTACTACGGAACGACAGACCCTGGGGTCTGGATTGAGGACTTCATCCTCCATATCCATATGGCTCGCGGAGACCATCTCCACGCCATCAAGTACTTGCCCCTCAAGCTGAAAGGACTAGCTCGACACTGGCTGAAGAGCCTCCCCGAAAATTCAATTGGAAGTTGGGAGGAGCTTGAGGATGCTTTCAGGGCTAACTTTCAAGGGACCTATGTCCGACCTCCGGATGCAGACGATTTAAGTCATATAATTCAACAGCCCGGAGAGTCAGCCCGAAAGCTTTGGAACAGATTTCTCACTAAGAAGAACCAAATCGTCGACTGCCCGGACACCGAAGCCTTAGCAGCTTTCAAACACAGCGTCCGAGACGAATGGCTCGCCAGACACCTCGGCCAAGAAAAACCGAGGACAATGGCAGCCCTAACAAGTCTTATGACCCGCTTTTGCACGGGCGAAGATAGCTGGCTGGCCCGTAGTAGCACCAGCGACCCAGGCACATCTGAAGTCAGGGATGGCAATGGAAAACCATGACGCAGTAAAAGCAAGCGTCGAAATAACGAAGACAACCCAGACAACACGGCGGTAAACGCCGGATTTAGGGGCTCTCGACCCGGTCAACGGAAAAAGCCTTTCAAAGGCAACAGAGATGGACCGTCCAGCCTAAACAAGATTCTAGACAAATTATGTCAGATTCATGGCACCTCCGATAAACCTGCAAATCACACCCACAGAGAATGCTGGGTCTTCAAGCAGGCCGGCAAGCTAAACGCCGAACACAAGGGGAAGGAGACACCAAGTGAAGACGAGGATGAGCCTCGCCAGCAAAACACTGGGGACAGAAAAAATTCCCACCAGAGGTCAAAACGGTGAACATGATTCACGTAACAAAAAGGAGGAGCAAACACGCACTCCGAGATATATTCGCCATAGAGCCCGTCACCCCTAAGTTCAACCCTTGGTCGGCCTACCCGATCACTTCTGATCGTAGGGATCACCCGACTAGTATCCGGCACGGAGGATTGGCTGCCTTGGTGCTAGACCCAATAATCAACGGATACCATCTCACCCGAGTCCTCATGGACGGCGACAGTAGTCTTAATCTGATATATCAGGACATAGTCCGCAAAATGGGGATAGACCCAACGAGATTTAACCAAAGCAATACTACCTTTAAAGGAGTAATACCAGGCCCAGAGGCCAGCTGCACGGGCTCTCTCGTACTAGAGGTTGTATTCGGTTCCCCCGACAACTTCCGAAGTGAAAAGTTAACCTTCGACATCGCTCCATTCTGAAGCGGCTATCAAGCACTACTCGGAAGAACGACCTTCGCTCATTTTAATGCAGTACCGCATTATGCTTATCTTAAGCTCAAGATGCCCGGTCCACACGGCATCATCATAGTTAGCGGAAACACTGAGCGTTCCTTACGCGCGGAAGAATGTGCGGCAGCTTTAGCAGCCGAACACTAAATGGCCTCTCCAACTAGCATAAACGATCGGTCGTCAAGACCGCGGACACGGCTAGACGAGTCCGGCGCAACACTAGCTGTAACAGCTTAGATAAACCTGAGATGGGGTTGATGAATATACCCCCGTAGACGGTGCTAGGGGCTTCCCGCATGTAAAAAAACAAAGTCTACAGTTCGGCTCGACCTTATTTTGAATTTTAATGGTTTATTAAGAATAACCAATTTTTTGCATGACAAATTTCATCTAAGTTCTTCTATTTTAACAGATGATAATCATGCTACACCCTTCCAGGATACGGCACAACGGAGACACATGCGCAGATGTGCAGCAGGGCCCCGCTCAAATGTTTCTTTTTAGATTAAGACCCTGTGTAAACCTTTCTTACTGTCTCTTGTTGCTTCACACCCTCCGGATACTCAACACAACCGAGAGGGATGCTGGCGTTATTGGCATTTCGCCACGTCAGACTAATGCACGTACCTGGAAATTCGGGGTTCAAGGGCGTTACCCAGCCCAGTATATGTTGTAAAGACCGAATACCTTAGGGAGTGTTCGGCGTCGCGAGTTTGGCCTTATATGCATCAACTCCGAATCATGTCTTTGGTCAAATGTTGGGTTTGCCCGGCTCCCGTGTTTTGCTACCTTACGTTTCGCTCTATCGGCTAAGGTGGCACCGGGAGAACTACTGCGAGTGTGCCCTGGTTCATTTGGACGAGCACCTCAGTAGATAAAGCCGAAAACTGTCTGTCATGATAAAGCGCGAGACTGGTCAACCACTCGATGACTCATCGGAATCTTCGGGATTCCTCCGCGTTAATGAAGGTCTGGTTTTCCCGGTCATGTACGTACGCGCACCGTATTTGGATAGATGCGGAAATACCAGGGGCTATATAGTAGCCCCACTAACTCCTATGGTTAAGTGAAAGTGTTAAAGCAATATAGTCCGATTGCCTCGTTCGCCACGCTACCACCTCCTTAATGGACCAAGACGTTGGCTCAAGTGTGAACACGCGCTTTTGCGAACACCCCCGCATTATATGTGTGGGTGCTGAAGCCAACGACTGCAAACTTTCAGGTTATATATATACACACACATAAACGACCGCACAGGAGGCATAATAATACTTTCAGGCAAAAGTATAAACACAGCCTTTATAATTCAAATAACATTGTTCTTACAATTGGGATACATGTCACTAGAACATGATACTCTTCGAGCACTGAGCCTCTATTAAACGAGCGCCTTCTAGGACTTCTTCAAAATAGTGCTCGGCCGATACCCGGCCTACGGCCGAACTCTGGGTTGCAATAGCGGTGGCCACCATCTCTGCCCAGTATGTCTTGACACGGGCAAGAGCCATCCGCGCACCCTCGATGCACGCCGACCTCTTCACAGCGTCGATATGCGGCACAACACCAAGGAATCGTTGCACTAAGCCAAGATAGCTATTCGGCCTTGGTCCTTCCGGCCAAAGATGATCCACAACAGACCTCATGGCAAGCCCGGACAACCTATGGAGCTCGGCCCACTCGGTCATTTGCTCATTTAACAGCAACAGACGCACTGGAACATCGAACTACGACCAGAACAGCTTTTCCACTTCGTGATCTTTTTGATCTTTGAAAAACTTGGTCGCGTCAGCAGCACTCGCTGCCAAATCCAAGTACGCGTCTGCAGAACTCCATAATTGGTCCAGAAGGGCATACTTAGGATCTCCGAACTTCGTCCGCAACAAAAAGGGCTTCCCAGCCGCGATATCTCCGCCTTGACGTAGCTCCTCCTTCGCCGCTCTGATTTTAGAGCGGGCTTCCTTGGCTGCTACCATGGCTTTCTCCAGGTCCGCCGTCTTCGTTTGGCTTTCCTTCTCAAGAAGCTCATAATGGTCGGTGGCATCTTTCAACTCAACAGCTATCTTGGCTATTTTCTCTTTGCACTGGCAGTGCGCAGCCTGTTCGGCTCTTAGCTCTTCGACCACCTTTAGGGCGGCCACATCACTCTTCCTGGCTTGTTCCTTGGCTCGGGCAAGTTCCGCCCGAAGGGTCTCCACGGCGGTAGCTCCATCTGTAGTCACAGCATATTACGGATACTAGCATCATGCTCCTCTTAATATGTGCTGATCACCGAAGAATACATACCCTGTGCCTCGTCAAGCCGCTTGTTTACAAGCACGATGTCGGCATCTGCCGCATCAAGTTGCCGCTTCAGTTCGGCAAACTCACCAGTCCGGCTAGCCACTGGACCCTCAGCTACCTACACATGAAAGCAGCACGGTTATTACCTGGGACTATGATCCTCTGGTTGCCAGCTTTTTCGACAGCAACCAGAGTCTCAGGGGTTACTATCTGCATAGGGCACACCTAGCGTGTGCGGTACCGTCAAAAAAAATATATTACTTTGCGTACCTCAAAGCCTCTTAGCAGGCTCATAAAGGCTTCATGCAACCCACTTTCGGCGGGTGAAATTCTCTCAAACACCGTACCCATTAGAGTACGATGCGCCTCTGAGATAGCCGCTTGCTCCAGAAAACTCATCAGTGCGTCCGGTCATGCGCCAGATAGTCCCGGACTCTTTTTGTGGCTCTCCTTAGGAGCCGAATACTCTGGACTTCGGGTGGCCGAAGGGTTACCTTCTGGCCTTGGCGGATCAGGAGAAATCCTCCGTGACGACACCTCAGGGCCGTCCGCCTCACGAGGCGGGGAGGCACGGGGAGGCGTTTCGCTCTCCATCATCTCCAAAAGAAGATCCCCCAAAGACGAACTCTGTCGAGAAGGGCTACGATCCGAACTACAAGAGATACGTCTCGGTTATTGTTCTCAGAAATGAAGCAGGGTGTATTTACTATAAAGTACTTTTGTTTACTTACAGCTCAGTGGAGGGTTGGTCCCCTTGCGGGCACTGTGCGGTAAGGATGCCCTCCGGGGTAGGGCCCCCTGACAAAGGTTTCTTCCCTCGTTTGAAAACCATTGTTTCCAAGTCTTCAGAGGCGGCCCTCTTCCTTCCTTGGGGAGAGGGAATTTTAGATTCTTCTCCCCGGTTATCCTCCTTCGCGGAGGCACTAATTCCCCCGGTTCGGATGAATAATGAGTGAGGCTCTCTTTTGGCTTCTTTGTTCCTCCCTTTATCTTTCCCTGATGGCGCTTGATAAGGCGCAAGCTCAAGCATCCTGGCTAGTACAGGATCCGGTGAGCCTTCAGGAAGGGGGGCTGAGCACCTGATCATCTTTGCCTTTTTTATCCAGTCCTGGTCAAAAGGCGACTTTTCAGAATGATGTTGTGATAAATTAAAAGACAACGTGTTCGGCCACGGAATTACTTACTTGGGTGTCTGGACGATTGCAGTTTAGGCCCGCATCCTCGGCGGTGTCCGGACACTTTATTCGTGATCCGAAGAACAATCCATACATCTCTTCGAGCGTCGCGCCGAAGAATTGCTGAATAGTTCGCGGTCCTTCCGGGTTGAACTCCCACATACGGAGAGGTCGACATTGGCATGGCAGGACCCGACGAACTAGCATGACTTGCATTACCTTGACAAGGCTGACATCTCCCTTGAAGAGATCTCGGATGCGGCTCTGCAATGTCGGCACATCATTAGCTGGCCCCTAGTGCAGCCCTTTGTTGACCCATGATGCCAATTGTGGCGGGGGGGGGGGACGGAAGGCGGGGGCAGCTACCCACTTAGCACTTCGGGGAGCGGTGATGTAAAACCACTCCCGTTGCCATAACTTGGATGTCTCCGGGAAGGAACCCTTTGGCCATGGAGCATCGGCGCCTTTGTTTATTATGGCACCTCCGCACTCTGCGTGTCGCCCCTCAATCATCTTCGGCTTCACATTGAAGGTCTTGAGCCATAAGCCGAAGTGTGGGGTGATGCGGAGGAAGGCTTCACACACGACGATGAACAACGAGATGTGAAGGGTGGAATCCGGAGCCAGATCATGGAAATCGAGCCCGTAGTAGAACATAAGCCCTCTAACAAAGGGATCAAGACTAAAGCCTAGCCCTCGGAGGAAGTGGGAAATAAATACGACACTCTCGTTGGATTCGGGAGTGGGGATGACCTGCCCTTGAGCAGGCAGCCTGTGCGAGATTTCGGCGGTCAGATACCTGGCTTCTCTTAGCTTCTTGATGTCCTCCTCTGTGACAGAGGAGGCCATCCACTGGCCTTGAAGGTTGGATCCGGACATGATTGAAGGTCCGAAGCGCTTGGCCTGAGCCTTGAGTGTTGGAATTCAAGGTGGGATCGAGCGAGAGAAGAAAAGGACAGGCCTTGGCCCCTTTATAAAGGGGGTGAATATCAAGTGTCCTCCGCGTGGCCGTTTGGAACTTGCCTAAAATCGAGGAGTCATACCAGCAGGCACGATTGGGTTACCCACACCCGTATTGATGAGAATCCCGTGAAAAGAGGGACACGATCTCTGCTTCGACAGGACGTGCCAATAAAACCGCCTCGCAACACGTGCAGTGGCTGGCTCGGAAAAATGGTTCATCATGACCAGACCACGGCAGAACGTCATGTTATGAAAAGCTGTCAGCAGATTAGATTTGTGGAAATATTATTCTCTCTACGGTGGTATGTGGAATTTGTTTTGCAGAGCCGGACACTATCCTCGTGTTCAGAATCTTCTAGGGAATGTTCGGAGGAGGAACCTGCCTTGCAATGCCGAACACAATCTGCGCGCCGGACTCATCGTCATCGAAGCCTGGTTCAGGGGCTACTGAGGGAGTCCTGGATTAGGGGGTCCTCGGACAGCCGGACTATATCCTTTGCCCGGACTATTGGACTATGAAGATATGAGATTGAAGACTTCGTCCCGTGTCCGGGTGGGACTCTCCTTGGCATGGAAGGCAAGCTTGGCAATACGGATATGTAGATCTCCTCCCTTGTAACCGACTCTGTGTAACCCTAGCCCCCTCCGGTGTCTATATAAACCGAAGGGTTTAGTCCATAGGACAACAACAATCATACCATAGGCTAGCTTCTAGGGTTTAGCCTCTACAATCTCGTGGTAGATCAACTCTTGTAATACTCATATCATCAAGATTAATCAAGCAGGAAGTAGGGTATTGCCTCCATCGAGAGGGCCCGAACCTTCTATTTTTGTTTGAATGGCGGCGGGGTGCGGGATGGACTTCGGGCTGATATGCCTCTCTGTCTCGGCCACGAGGTGGCCGATCAGCCGCATCATACGCTGGTGATGTAGGTTTTAATGCTTCCTCCTCGAGTTGGGGTAGCAACCTGTGCTTTGGGTAACTCTTGGTTGGGCGCTCGAGTTCGTATTCCTCGGTCGCCAGGACTTCAGTCCATCTATCCGCTAGCATATCTTGATCAACTCGAAGCTGTTGTTGCTTTTTCTTCAGGCTGTTTGCTGTGGCTATAAGCTGGTGCTTGAAGCGCTCCTGCTCGACAGGATCCTCAGGCATGATAAATTCTTTGTCACCGAGGCTCACCTCGTCTTCGAAGAGAGGCATGTAATTGTCATCCTCTGATTCTCCGCCTGCTGCCTGTTCCGGAGGGCTAGCTTGTTCGTCCTCCCGCTCGAGGTCTGGCTGGAGGGGATTGTCATCGTCTTCGGCACTATCCGGAGTGATATTGTCTCTTGTGCCAGTATTGCTGCTTTTGCTATGGCGGGACTTAGAGCAGCGCCGCTGATGTCGGTGCTTGGATTGCTTCTTGGAGGGATTACCCTCCGTTGTCTTATCGCCATCGCCTTCTTTGGGGGTGTCCACCATGTATATATCATATGATGAGGTGGCAGTCCAGCGCCCTGTGGGCGGTGGTTCCTGTTCGTCTCCTGCATCGTCGTCCATACCGTCGATGTCTTCGGAGTCAAAATCGAGCATGTCGGTTAAATCGTCGACAGTGGCTACTAAGTGGGTGGTGGGTGGGCAGCGAATTTCTTTGTTGTCCGCATCCCATTCTAGCCGGACATAGTTCGGCCAAGGGTCTCCTGACAAGGAGAGAGACCTCAATGAGTTTAGCACGTCACCCAGTGGTGAGTGCTGAAAGATATCCGCAGAGGAAAACTCCATGATCGGTGCCCAATCAGATTCGATAGGCACGGACGCAGGCGGTTCGGAGCCCGTGGCCGGGGATGAATCCAAGTGTCCGGCAACACGGGTCTCATAAGAGGTGAAGTCAATATTCGGCTCTATCGCCGCTGAGTGTGCGGCCTCCGTGGCAGGGTCAATCCACCCGTCCTCGGACGGTGCAATCTGCTCCGGATTGAAAGCCGGAGTAGCTGCAGGTGGGATCTCACGAACACTGTCCGTCGGCAGAGCTAAGTCATGCCCGTCGTGACTGTGGGGCGCACCTGACATGGGTTCGAATCCGTAGTCGAACCTGTGCATCTAAGTTAAGTCGTAGGTATATCCCTGAGCTGCTACCTCTTTGCCTCGACGGCGGGGTGGTACGGGCTGGTGTTCGATATAAGCAGCCGCTTTGTCTCACCCATTTGGTGGTTGGTCTGGTTCATCAGCATGATTATATCTTGACGGTATTGGCTCAAGGGCCTCGTCATCGAATTGTGGATGTAGCCGACACTTCGGATAACTCTTTGTTGGGCGCTCGAGGGCCATATTCTTCGGCAGCTAGGACCTGGGTCCATCTGTCGTTGTGGGTATCCTGTTTGGCTTGGAGCTGTTGTTGTTTCTTATTTAGGCTTCTCGCAGTTGCGATTAGCTGCCGCTTAAAGCGCTCTTGCTCGAGGGGTTCCTCTGGCACGATGAAGTCTTCGTTGCCGAGGCTGACATCATCCTTGGAGATCGGTAGATACTTACTATCTTCCGAGTCCTCATTCCCGACCGGCTCGTCGGGGTTAACTTGTTCCTCCTCCCAATCATCCTGTTCGGACGCAGGCTCAACGGGGTCTTCAGGATCTTCGGCATTGTTCGGAGTGTTATTGTCGCCGGTGCCGGTATAACTTTCCTTTTCGCGACGTGATTTTGAGCGGCGTCGCTGACGTCAATGTTTCGGTGGTGCCTTAGCGGGCTTGTCCTCCATCGGATCCTTCTTGCCTTCGTCATCGTCCTCTTTGGGTTATCCACCATATACACATCGTATGTGGAGGTAGCCGTCCAACGCCCAGTGAATGGCGGTCTTGGCCTTGTTTCTCTCCGGCATCGTCGTCCATACCGTCGATGTCTTCGGAGGCCTAATCTAGCATGTCGGTCAAATCCTCGATAGTGGCTATTAAGTGGGTGGTGGGTGGGACATAAAATTCCCCGCTCTCAGCCCCTAGTCCAAGCTGGGCGTAGTTCGGAGGCGACACTTCCGTAATGGAGAGATATCGCATTATGTCCAGGGCCTCGTTTAAGAGCAAAGGTCGGACGAAGAACTGGGGACCTGCGGGGCTAGGCATGGTAGGTTCTACCAGGCCGTGCTCACTGGACACAGGCCTTGAGAGTTCAGAGCTAGCATCCAGAGGCGGATTCGGCTCTCCACTGAAAGGGAGAGTCCCGCTTGATTCTAGGCTTGCCAAAGACATAGTTGCCTTCGGGTCTCCGGAAAAGAGCTTCGTAATAGGAGAGGGTCCGGTGGGTTTCAAACTCCCATCTTCGGATGAGGTGGTCCGCTCTGGATATACGGCCAGGGCAGGGATGATAGTTGGTCTTTGAGCGGTGCCTGATGACGGATCCGATGGGTTTCCTTCTTAGAGATGAGGAATAGTGGTCGAGGTCATGAACCATTCGAAGATTAGGTCTCCTCGGATGTCGGTGACGTAATTCAGGCTCCTGAATCTGATCTGATGACCAGGGGCGTAGCTGTCGATCTGCTCAAGGTGACCAATTGAATTGGCACGTAGAGCGAAGCCGCCGAACACAAAAAGTTGACCGGGGAGGAAGGTTTCCCCGGAAGCGGCATTTGTTGATGATCAACCGAGCCATCGAACCTTCTGTCGATGACACAGTGGAACTCTCAATGAAAGCACCAATGTCGGTGTCAAAACTGGCCGATCTCGGGTAGGGGGTCCCGAACTTTGCGTCTGACGATCGAAGGTAACAGGAGACAAAGGGGACACGATGTTTACCCAAGTTCGGGCCCTCTTAATGGAGGTAAAACCCTAGTTCCTGCTTGATTGACTTTGATGAATATAGGGATTACAAGAGTTGATCTACCATGATATCGTAATGGCTAAACCCTAGATGTCTAGCCTATATAAATTCCGATAGCCTCTATGGACCAAACCCTTCGGTTTATATAGACACCGGAGGGGCCTAGGGTTATACAGAGCCGGTTTACAGAAGAAGGAAACTATACATCCGGACGCCAATCTTGCCATCCAGATAAAGGAGAGTCATATCCGGACACGGGGGAAGGTCTTCTACCTAGTATCTTTACGGCCCATCAGTCCGGCCCATAACACATAGCCCGGACACCCGAGGACCCCTTAATCCAGGACTCCCTCAACAGTGACCATCAAAGATAATTATTTTAGGCGACAGTTTGTTCTTCATCACCGAATAGAGAAGATTTTGTAGTGGGGCACTGTCCTCCCATGGTTTCGATAACTCAGGGTCGCCTCTGCAAAAAAAGGTGAGAATCCTTTCTACACCATTTCCGGATAACCAAAGGAAGTAATCTATAGGTGTGAGGACACCAATCTTGTCCTCAGTTAGAAAAAATGCAACTTCATATTAATGGAGGGCATAGTAATAGGCCAAAGAGTTTCAAGTAAAGGAATAGAGATGGACAAAGGGGAAAATCAAAGTTATCAAAAGGTTACCTTACTCACAAGATATAAAAGGGATCCAGAGCTTCATTGGGCATGCAGATCTTTGTAAATGATTCATTAAGGATATCTCTAAAATTTGAAACCATTGACTAACCTTTTGTAGAAGGACATTCCTTTACACGTTGATGATGAGTGCATTATGGACCTTGAGCGGCGTGAATCTGCACTAATCTATGCTCCCATTATTCAACCTCCAAGGTGGGATCAACCCTTCTAAATAATCTGTGATGCTAGTGATTACACTTTAGGTCTTGTTTTATGACAACAAGGTGGTAGAAAGTTAAATGTTATTTGTTATGATCGCCATGGTCTCGACGATGCTCAACAAATTTATGCTACCACGGAAAAAGAGTTACTTTTTATCGTTTTCACATCTGACAAGTTTAGACCTTCTATTATTAATTCCAAAGTGACGATTCATGCAAATCATCAAGGTTTTAAGTACCTTCTTAAATGAAAGATGGTAATCCACGCCTGATCCTTTGGGTTTTATTACTTCAAGAATTTGAGTTACAAATTATTATCAGGAAAGGTGAAAATAACCCTTTTGGAAACCTCGTATCGAGCGTGGAAGGCATTCCAAATGATCCCATCCCTTTAAATTCCCAAGCAAAAGCCTTGATGTGATTGAAAAATAAGTTCCTTGGTTTGTAGGTCATGCTAACTTTGTTGTAGGAGAATACCTATCACCTGAAATGATGTGTAATCAAAAGAAGATGTTCTTCAACAATTTGAATCACTACTTTTGGGATTATTCGTACATTTATAAGAATGGAGCTGATGGAATGAAAAGAAGGTTTGTCGCCAAACACAAGATCGATTCTATCTATGGGCTTGTCATAAAAGCCAGTATGGAGGGCATAACACATGTACTCTAAGTACCACCGATGTGCTTTAATCAGGGTTTTATTGGTTAACCTTATTTAGAGATGCACATATATGTTAAAAATTGTGATGTCTGCCAATGCACATGTAATTTAACTAAGATACAAAATTTGTCTATTCTATATAGTTTTATTGTCGAACCTTTTAATGTTTGGGGAATGGACTATCTTGGACCTTTTCCCACCTCAAATGGGTATACTCATATCTTTGAGGTTCTTGACTATGTTTACAAGTGAGTGGAAGCAATTCTAGCTCATCATGTTGATGCTTCTACTTTAATAAAAATGAGCAAAGTTTTTAATAGTATAATCTAGATCAATAAAAGTTTATTGATAAATAATCATGTAGTTCCAAAGTGAATATTAACTAGGGACAATTGCATTTTTACCCCTAGTTGGTTCCTACCCACGGGTTTTGCCCTTACTTTTCGAGCTTGCTCAGTTTTGCCCTTACTTTTTCCATCAAGGTCCCTCGAATGCCCTTTGACCGTTTGACCAAAACTTTGAAAATTCATAACTAATTAATATGAACTTGGAAAAATGCAAATAAGATATCAAAATGTTCAGATAAACATTACCCTTATGTGCATATCATTTGCATTCAGGACAAAAGCACCCTTTAAACTACCTGAGGTAACTAATATTATTAACATTATTAAAAATAAAAAGGTATAAACAATATTTTTTCATGAATAAAAATCACATGCAAATGTAGGTGATGTTTTCTGAACATCCTGATATCTTATTTGCATTTTCTGAGTTCGTATCAACTTGTTATGAAGTTTCCAAATAATGGTCAAAGTCGTTAGAACATTCTTAACAAGATGATACGAACTCAGAAAAATGCAAATAAGATATCTGGATGTTCAGAAAACATCACCTACATTTGCATGTAATTTTTATTCATGAAAACCATATTGTTTATACCTTTTTATTTTTAATAATGTTAATAACATTAATTACTTCAGGTAGTTTAAAGGGTGCTTTTGTCTTGAATGCAAATGATATGCACATAAAGGTAATGTTTATCTAAACATTTTGATATCTTATTTTCATTTTTCTGAATTCATATGAATTAGTTATGATTTTTTAAAGTTCTGGTCAAACGGTCAAAGGGCATTCGAGGGACCACGATGGAAAAAGTAAGGGAAAAACTGAGCAAGCTCTAAAAGTAAGGGCAAAACCCGTGGGTAGGAACCAACTAGGGGTAAAAATGCAATTGTCCCTATTAACTATATGGAGATATAGCAGTTGAACTATATGAAGATATAGTGTTACTATAGGATGGTCTATATGGAGATATAGTGTTACATTAATGTAGCAAAAGAATTACACAAAACTAGATATCACCAACACAAATAACATTAGAGTTTGAAGAGTATCAAACCGAGTGACGAAGGCTCTACCACTGGCAAAGCATGAGAGACACCACATAGCCATGTATGTTAGAAAACATGCAACTAGATTATGGACTCTAGTGCGAGTGGGAGACTGTTGTAAATATGCCCTAGAGACAATAATATTTGTATTATTATATTTCCATATTCATCATTATGAATTTTATATTCTATGCTATAACTACTACGATCCTGGAATATGTGATTCAGTGAAAAACTCACATGCATGTGTGGAATGATAAACAATTAAATAAAATGTTCCTAGTCCGGCCTAAGAGATTAGCTCAAGTGTTGTTGGTGATCACATTTTCCAGATCTTAGGATATCACTATGCGTAACAATAGTCCTAAAACAACATTGAGATTATGACGTTGGAAGAACGGTCATATTGAACTGGCACAAACGTGTTTGTTGTGAATTGGATTAATATCATCTACATTCAATTGTAATAACACGGAGTGTTAATGTGTTATCTTGCTCCTTATACCAGGAGATTATCGTAGTCACTTATTATCACATGATGGTCTTTGGGGTTGCTCAAACGTCACCTGTAACAAGGTGATCATAACGATAACTTACATCACTAGTACAACGACGTCCTAAACAAACGGTTTAAAACCCCTTTCCGCGACGGCATTTGGAACCATCGCCAAGTGAGTGTGGGCGATAGGGGGTCCTTCCCACACGACCCATAAATTGTCGGGGATAGGCCCTCGTGGGACCCAGGATGGGGCCGTGTGCGATCGGGCGAGGCATGGAAATCCAATCATTTCCGTAGGTATGGACATCCCACACGGTGAATCCCAGAAATCATTTCCGTAGGTATGTACATCCCACACGGTGAATCCCAGAAATCATTTACGTAGGTATGTAAATCCCACACGGTGAATCCGAGAAATCATTTTCGTAGGTATGTACATCCCACACGGTGAATCCCAGAAATCAATTCCGTAGGTATGTACATCCCACACGGTGAATCGCAGAAAATCATTTCCATAGGTATGTACATCCCACACAGTTCTTTGTGTGGAAACGTTTGTGCAAGGTGGCCTAACGCAAACAGTTCGCTGCCGGAAGCCGTGTGTGATTCTTAGTTGATCGAACACGCCTACTTTCTAGAAACCATGCGGGTTGTTTGAGTTCATCGCCCACGGTGCTGTCTGAGTAACCGTTTGCAATAGAAAACCCCAATAAGCAGGGTAATTAGCCTATTATTGATAATCCATGTACTAATCAAACTGATATTTCTTATAAAACACGCCAGATATTTCATATCCATATAAAAGCAACCATGATTTCATAATCGAATTACATCAGATAGCTTCGGCACTCAGTTACGCCATTACACAACAGCACCAAGTTTCACATGCAACATAAAAAACCTTTGGAAAGTAGCATCATACACGGTAAATAGACAGATGAATCTCATCTGGGAAACTGCAGAAGCGGAAGGCAAATATTGAGCCTTCAGTGATGTTGAATGTCCTTGCAACTTTAGGCCAGTAGCTATGGATAATTGCCCGCCCAACCTTCATCCTCTTCAGCAAGACTTCAATACTGTACCATGGGTGTTGAATGAATACCTTCCTCGCCTCTTGACCATGCAGGTGGTTTGAGAGGTAATCATCGGTGAACTGCTTTGAAAAGTACTGAAAACAAAGCTATGCATAAATCGCTGTTGTAAATTTTGAAATGGCGCAAGGGGTAAAAACAAGGTAAAAGAGTTGGTACCATCCTATAGTTGACTGATGTCTTCTTCATTGTGCAAACAAAGATCTTGCTGTTATTCGTCGCAAGTTTCTTCATCCTAACAATCTTTCTAAGTTTCTTGACTTGACTGATATTCATGGACATCTCATTTCCCCATATGCAAAATGGGTCGAACAGTGGGTCTAAGCCTCTGACAGCAGGACCTACATGTGCAAGACCAAATTGTAAGAAACCTAAATATTAGAATGATTCCTGCAACTGCACAATAATGTGCTATTAGCCAAAGGACCCTGCTTGAACAAACCTCGATGGTAAACCGCAGTGTCTCCCATTGTTTCACTGCAACACACATAAGGAAGATCTTGATCAGGTTAACAGAGAGTTGCCATACTATCAGTAGAATATGTATTGAGTACAACCAAATTCGATTGGTCTCACTTAACAATACAAAATTGTACCCACAACAAATGAAAATCAAATTGCAAAACTAAACCAAACAGTTAACTGGACAGCACACCAAATGAACCAAAATAGTTAACTGAACATGACATTGCAGAATAGAAACATGTACTAGAAGATAAGACAGTTAACAAAACAAAGAAATGCTTGAGATCAGTACTACGAAATGTAGCAATTGTTGGACCAAAGTGTTAACTGAACATTACATTTCAGAGGACCAAACTGTTAACTGAACATTAGATTGCATATTAACATTACAGAGGACAAATCACTAGAAGGCACTAGCGGTGGCTCGAGAAAACATCACGAACTATATTTTAAAGTAGACAACCACGCGATAGTGTCGACGGTGGCCTCGAAGATGAGGTGCTCCTCCAAGATCTGGCGGTCGACACGCATGTCAGCCATAGCGACCTCATTCGCGCGTGCGGCCGCATGCTACTCAGCTCCACGTTATACTGTGTGTAAAATGTCTATGGGCGGCGCTTAATTGGAGGAGGGGGCAGTGATTTCGGTGGAAGGTGTCGCTCCGTCAGTCGGGGCATGTGGGACGGGAAATGAGGAGGATGGTGTGTGTGGGGTGTGGATTACCTGACCATATCGATGAGGCCACGCAGCAAGAAGAAGGGTCGGCGGGGAGGAGGCCGCGCAGCAAGAAGAAGGGTCGCCGGCGAGGAGGCGGCGCTACAAGAAGAAGGGTCGCCGGCGAGGAGGCGGCGCTGCAAGAGGAAGGGTAGCCGGTGTCGTGGTTTTGTCATGGCAGATGTCCTAGTGAAAGGACTTAGTCGTGGAGCCATCGCGACGGGTTAGCTTAAAGGGGTTAAAGCGGGACAAAGGACACAAGGGTTCCCATCAACCTCCGACTCCCCTCCGCCGGCGACACCACTACCAATGTTTCCCTGGCTCCGGGTCACTCCTAGCTCAGCCTCGCCTGCTACCCGTGCCTCGATGTTGAGTCCTTGTCTCCGCCTCGGGGCTTCGGGCAAAATTGAGCGGCACGAATTGGATTATGAGGCAACCGGTGAATAGCAAATGCGCAAAACTAAAACATTACCTAATATTTGACGTGACGGACATTGTCCAACTTGTAATTCCTGTCTTGCATGGCATTATTTGTACCACTAACGAGAAAAGCACCTTCCCAGCCTTAGCAAAAAAGACAAACAACAAATTTCATGGGGCGCCTTTCTAATCTGATTGTCATGGCACGCTTTAACATCATATATAACTGCCTGCAACTGAGATTTAGCCCAATGGGAAACCGGACACCGCGTGTGCGCCACCACTTGGATCGGTAATGGCCGCGCCACCATTGGCCGGGGGCGCAATCTGGGATCGACAAGTCCATGGGCGAGTCGTGGGGCACGGGACATGAGGCGATCCCAACGCGACATGGGCGGCCCATCGGCATGTCTCGGCTGCCCGGTGACAAGACCAAAGGCAAGTTATCCTATTCCTAAAGGTGTTCCCGTTCCATACAACCGTTTTGGTCAGCTCAGAGCCACGCAAAACGTACGCGAAACGGAAGCGGTGGCTCGCGATCGGCCGCTCCGGCCGGTATAAATACGCGGCGCGGCCGCGGCATCCCTCTGCAGTTCTCCGCGCTCTGCCTTTGGCAACGGACCAACAGTCCAGCTCCAGTAGCGAGCGAGCGAGCGAGCGAAATGGCGCGTCCTTCCCGCGCTCGCACGGGGTCACGGGTGACGCGGTGCTTCCCATGCTACGACGGCGACAGGAGCGGCGAGTTCAGCGGCTGCAACGTCCCCAACGATCTGCTCCCGTCGCTCGGCGCCACCGCCGCCGCGCAGCCGACCGCCGGCAGGTACCTCGTCTCGCCTTACGGCCGGCGCTACAGGTACGGAAGCACGCACGATTGCTTGTCTCAGTCGCGTACTGTTAGATAGATGTGCGGTGAAGGTGATCGGTCGATCGTTGATGTGCAGGGTGTGGGAGACGTTTCTGATCCTGCTGGTGGTGTACTCGGCGTGGATATGCCCGCTGGAGTTCGCGTTCCTGAGGCACCTGCCCCGCGCGCCTTTTGTCGTGGACGATGTCGTCAACGGCTTCTTCGCGGTCGACATCCTGCTCACTTTCTTCGTGCCCTACGTCGACAACAGGTCTTACCTTGTCGTCGACGATCCGAAGAAGATCGCACTCAGGTGGGTGCTGCTGCTACGTACTCCTTCAGTGTTGAGATACGTTTCTAGTCTCAGGCACGCATGAACGTACTCCACTGTGCTTACCTTTAGGTCCGGCCTTGGTCCTTTTGGTTTGCAGGTATCTGTCGACCTGGTTCATCTTTGACGTCTGCTCCACGGTTCCATTCCGCTCCATCACCCACCTCTTCACCAGGCACGAGCACAGCCTCGGCCTCAAGTTCCTCAATGTGCTTCGCCTCTGGCGGCTGCGCAGAGTCAGTTCCTTATTTGCAAGGTAGTACAATAGCGAGGTAATATCACAGGTGGTGCTTAAACTTGCCACCGATGTTCACTTTAGTGCCTGAAGTTGAAAAATACACCGAACTGGTTTCAAAACTTGGCACGAGCGTACAAATACAGTGCTAATCCCATTAGTAGACGTTTTTACGCTGACGTGGCACCGTAGTTCGCTTAGCATGCACAGACAACCTCGCCCTAGCAAACTGGAACTACTGGCCAGTACGCCATACGTTTTCTCGTGCATGTTAATGAAAACAGATCTTTTTTTAGAATAATGAAAACATTTCCTATTTTGTTAGATATAGAAACACGTTCGTGGGTTTTAATGGCCTGCTGCAGTGCAGCCCAATTTGCGCATGTTAGTTTGATTTAGAAATTTGTAAAAAAAATTGTATATTATAATCACAGTAATAAAAATACATTACAAATATTTGTGCTTCAATTTTTTTATAAATACATATAAATTAAATAACTAAAATGTTCATGTAATTTAAAAAAACTAGTCAGCAATTTACATGTGATTTATAGTTAAAGCTTTTCGTAAATAAATTTTCTAAATTGTTTAGTATATGCAAAAATAATTATAAAAAACTTAATTTTTTGAGTAAATTCCAAAAGATTATGCATGCTTGGCTTATGCTTAAATGAAAAAAAAAGTTATAGGTAGAAACATTTTTATTAATATTCAGACGTGTATAAATTTCTTTTTTTTGCGAGAAACATGTGTATAACTTTCATCATGTCATATATTCAAAAAAAATATAATTAAAACATAGTCAGTAGTGAATATTTTTCATAAACTGAAATTTTAAATTTTGGATATTTATGAACATTTTACATTGTTGAAAAATTCTTAAACAATATGAATTGTAAAAATATACATGTAACTATTAAAAGGTTTATGTAGTTAAAATAATATTCATGAATTGTAGTATAGAAAATATTTATATAATTCTAAATTGTACAGCCATTTTTATAATCAGAAATACCATTTTATTTATATGGTACGTTTAAAACAAATATGTGAATATTTTTATTACTGTGATTATAATTTACAAACTTTTTTACAAATTTCTAAATGAAACTAAGATGCGCAAACTGGGCTGCACTGCTGAGCCGATTAAAACCCACGTACGTGTCTCTTCTTTCTTATCTAAAAAAATAGGAAATGTTTTCATTATTCTAAGAAAAAGGATCTGTTTTCATTAACAGGAACGAGAAAACGTATGGCATACTAGTTCTTTCCTAGGGCGAGGTTGTCTGTGCATGCTAAGCGAACTACGGTGCCACATCAGCGTAAAAACACGTCTATTAGTAGGATTAGCACTGTATTTGCACGCTCGTGCCAAGTTTTGAAACCAGTTCGGTGTATTTTTCAACTTCAGGCACTAAAGTGAACATCGGTGGCAAGTTTAAGCACCACCTGTGATATTACCTCTACAATAGCATATGTAGTTAAGCACTGTGCACTTGGCATATATACCAAGCTAAAAGTGGTCACTGTTCAGTACGTGCAACTTAATTAACAATGATGATTCTCTTATTCCTTTCCGTAGGCTTGAGAAGGACATCCGTTTCAACTACGCCGTGATACGCTGCACAAAGCTCATCTCGGTACGTCCAGATTCTCTCTTCCTTTCTACTCCACTGTAGTACCACCGTGCAGTAGTAGTTCTTCTTCCTCATGCATGCATGCGCCACGGATGATATAAGCAGGTCACTCTGTTCGCGGTGCACTGCGCCGGGTGCATCAACTACCTGATCGCGGACAGGTACCCCGACCCGTCGAGGACCTGGATAGGCGCGGCGCACCCGGACTTCAGGGAGGACGGGCTGTGGGTGCGCTACGTCACGTGCCTCTACTGGTCCATCACCACCATGACCACCACCGGCTACGGCGACCTGCACGCCCAGAACGCCAGGGAGATGCTCTTCGGCATCTCCTACATGCTCTTCAACCTCTGGCTCACCGCCTACCTCATCGGCAACATGACCAACCTCGTCGTCCACAGCACCAGCCGCACCAGAGACTTCGTACGTATATATGCATCCAATTCCAAACTACGCTAGCCTCATGCATATTTGGCCGTGAATGATCATGGCTTGCGCATCCACAAAAATGCAGAGGGACATGGTTCAGGCTGCCACAGAATTCGCGGCGAGGAACCAGCTGCCGCGGCAGATAGAGGAGCAGATGCTGAACCACATATGCCTGAGGTTCAAGGCAGAGGGGCTCAAGCAGCAGGACACACTGGACATCCTCCCCAAGGCGATGAGATCGAGCATATCGCTCTATCTCTTCTTCCCGGTGGTTCAGGGCGCCTACCTCTTCAGGGGAGTCTCCCCAAGCTTCATCCAGCAACTGGTGAGAAACTTGCAAAGCATTACGGTTGGACTTAGGTGTAGGAATGGAAGGGTACTCGCAAGTTTTGAATTTGTTTTCAACTATGCAGGTGACCGAGATGGTGGCTGAGTACTTCGCCCCAAAGGAGGACATCATACTGCAGAACGAGTACCCATCAGACCTACACCTTCTTGTGACCGGAGAAGTGGTATGTACAGTAGAATCTTATGTATTTACAACGTTAATTATCTTGAATTCACACACCTCATAGGGCTTGCGTATCATTAATCAACGTGTATCTTCACTCACAGGATATTGTGGCGTTCCTAGATGGGACAGAGCAGGTACTGTTCCCGGGTTCATGACTTAACCAAAAAACATGCAATGCAGAGTGCAATCTGCAGAGTTGGTCCCTCAAGTACTTAACGTACTTACTGATAACGTGCACCTTTCAGGTTTATGGAAAGGCGACTGAGGGAGGACTGCTAGGGGAGATCGGAGTACTGTGCAACAAGCCACAGCCGTTCACTTTCCGGACGACCAAGCTATCTCAGGTTCTAAGGATCAGTAGGCCCAAGCTGATGGACATCATCCAGGAAAATGCAGAAGATGGCGAGATCATCAGGATCAATCTTGAGCAAGTAAACGTCTAAGTAACGTGCACCCCATCAAGGTATACACGGAATGAATGTATTGGCTTTGTGTACTTCAAATATAACAAAATTTAAGTATGGAACTATGGAAGGATACACCAAAATGATCTGGGGACTGGACAAAGGCTGAATCCTTGAGACGGTCTCTCGCCTATTGAAGAATGCGACTTGCTATTTAGCACAACAGTTTAAGTGTCCAAGACCACATATGTATATAGTATTATGACTTTAATGGGTGTAACAAGTGAAATAACTGTTGATTGTACTCGAACATAGTTAATTTGCACCATGTAATTGGGTGCATGATAACGCTGCTACTAACGATATCGAGGCCAACCACTGTCGTTGCAATGACTCACAACAAGTATTCACCTTACCACCCTCCAGTACTCAATGCACACAACCATGCACGGAGTTGTAATCACACATGAAGGTTGTCGACAATTTCATGAATCACTCCACTCCGTATCAGCTCCATTTCATCAAATCCAGTTTAAAGCAGTTTCATCCAAGAGTTGCACTCTAACATAGAACAATTTATCTTTTTGGAGCACCCCCTGAAGTGCTTCACGAAAAACAAGGAATTGTACATCAGATTCAAGTTTTTTTATGGCGTGGAACATTATGGAGCTACCTCATTTGGCTTGCGCTTTTTAGAGCAGAGCTGAATTTTAGGGAGCAGAGCAGTCCCAAACAAGCACTAAGTTTACATGAGTAGATAAGAAGTGAACTCGCAAACAAGATTCTTGTTGTACTACTTAACCTAACAAACCTCCCAGTTGGATGTGAACACGTCCTAAAATGGGATCAAAACGTGTGGTAACATGGAAAGATGGCAAAAGCTCAGAACCTCCCATAACAATTAGTGAGTGGACGACTTGCATTGGACTATATATTTTTTGACTCGAGAATTCAAAATATATGTAGATTTTGTGCCTTGATAACAAAGAGGTATTGAATAATCTTTCATTACTTATTCAAGAGCTCACAAAAGTACATCAAGAGACCAAGATAACAAAGGGGTAAAGTTCCAAACTCACTGCCAAAAACTTCTTGTATTGGTGATAGTGTCCTGGACTAGGGGGTACTTGCCACTTCGGTTCCCGACCATATGAGCTGGGCCGACACCCCAAGATCATTAACTAGTGGGCCACGTTCGTTGGGCCCAGGAGCTCCAAGGTGGATAACTCCCGAAGATTTGGCGCACAATCCGAGGCTTAGAGGTCGTCTTCGGAGTGACTACCCTTAGATGTAACCAACCCATGTAAACCCTAGGCACCCCTTGGCATCTATATAAGCCGAGGGTGAGAACTGTAGACAAAAAACCCCTCTCATATACACACGATCTCGTGATAGATCAACTTGTAACTCCTACTCCCTCCAAATCAATACAATCAAGCAGGATGCTGGGTGTTATCTCTTCGAGAGAGCCCGAACCTGGATAAATCCATGTGTCACCTATTACCATCATGCTAAGGCTACTAACTTGGGAACCCCTACCTGAGATCTGTTGGATTTGACTCCATCATTGGTGTCTCATGCAGGTCCCTCTTGTAAAACTTAGGGTTTGGCAAACTGCACGACACCCTAATACAGGTGTGGCTATCTCATATATATAGGGGTACACCAAGTGTACAGTACAAGATACAAGGACATGTATAGAGGCTATGTATAATACAATCTAACACCCTTCCTCGATCTTAACTTTGGCCTGAAGTACATAGCAAGTTAAGATTGCGCTTACAACCTTCAAACTGAGGCTTTGATAGTGGCTTCGTGAAGATGTCAGCAAGTTGATCTTTGGAGGAGATAAACTTGATGTGAAGTAGCTTCTGTGCAATGCGTTCCCTCACAAAATGATAGTCTACTTTGATGTGTTTCGTCTGAGCATGAAATACCGGATTAGACGAAAGATACGTTGCATCAATGTTGTCACACCAAAGGACCAGTGGTTGACCTTGAGAGACTCCCAATTCTCTTAATAAGGGTTGTACCCATATAATCTCCGTTGTGGCATTAGCAACCGCCTTGTACTTAGCTTTAGTGCTACTGCGAGATACGGTGGCTTGCTTGCGGGCACTTGAGGCGATCAACTTAGGACCAAAGAAGACTGCATAGTCCCCCATGGATCGCCTGTCATTAGGACTCCCAGCCCAATCCGCATCGAAAAACGCCGAGAGAGGAAAGGATGGTGTAGGCCGGAGATGTAGACCATAGGAGGCAATAAGACAGAGATAGCGCAATACGCGCTTGACAGCTGTCCAATGTGAAGTCATGGGAGCATGGGGGTACTGACACACACGATTAACTGCATAGGAGATATCCGGTCTGGTGATAGTCAAGTACTGCAGACCACAAATGATGCTGCGGTACTTAGTAGCATCGTCAGAAGTAAGCAGATCACCATCAAGAGCCGGCAACCGATCAGTGGCAGACATAGGAGTAGTTGCATGTTTGCACTTCAGCATACCAACTCGGCGCAACAAGTCAAGGCAATACTTGTGCTGAGTGAGAGTCAACCCAGCAGAAGACCATGAGACCTCGAGACCAAGGAAGTAATGCAAAGTGCCCAGATCCTTGACAGCAAAGCGACCACTCAAAGCAGACAGTAGATGATCAACAACACCAAGCGAGGAGCTAATAAGAATAATGTCTTCAACATAGACCAACAGGCACATAGTTACTCCAGGACGGTGAAATAGGAACAATGACGTATCAGCAGTGGACGAAACAAATCCGTGAGCCCAAAGAACAGGGCCAAGTCACGAATGCCATGTACGGGGAGCCTGCTTAAGTCCATAGAGCATCTTAACAAGGCGACACAAATGATGAGGATGAGCAAGATCAACAAACCCCGGAGTTTGACGCATATAACCTCTTCCTCCAAGACTCCATGAAGAAAGGCATTATGAACATCCAACTGGCGTAGAGACCACCCTTTGGTAATAGCCAAAGACAGGAGCACACGAATGGTGGTAGGTTTTACAACCGGGCTGAAGGTATCCTCATAGTCAAGATCGTACCTTTGTCTAAAACCCTTGGCCACTAGTTGTGCCTTGTACTGTTCATTTGAGGCATCAACATGTTTTCTTGACTTTGAACACCCACTTGGAATCAATAATATTGGCACCAGAGAGACGAACTAGTCACCAAATATCATTTTGTTTCAGTGCCTGAAACTCCTGCTCCATAGCACAGCACCAGTGAGGAATATGAAGAGCAGCCTGAAAATGCCGAGGTTCAACAATGGGGTCAGCGTCAGCTTGTGCCACGCACGCCGCAATCCACGCAACCATGCCATCGGTGTGTTTTCGCAGGCAAAAATGCCACTCTGGCTGCACGTACGAGCACGCAGAACAGTAGTAGGCGCAAGTGGTGGTGTCAGAGACCAAGTCGTGGCCGGTATTGATGACGACACAGACCGATCACCTGGCTCAGAAGAGGCCACAAGCGTCGGCGACGGAGACGCGGTGGCGTCCTGCAACGTAGACGCGTCATACGCCGCGCGCGTCGCGAGAGACACGGGTGAGCCAGGAGGGCCTAGTGACGGAGGCCCTGGCGAGGCCGAAGTGAAGATGGCCGGCGGGGGGGGGGGGGGCAGCTCGGACGATGGTCCGGATAGCAAGGGCCCATTTGGGGTAGCTATAGTCAGGCTGGCTCCATGATCGAGGAGGGTGCATGGGACATGCACCCGATCAACGTCCCGAGCGCGATCAACACCCGGCACCCGAGGGACTTCCACCGGCCGACCGTCGAGGATCTCAAGACGTGCTCCTCTCCCGATACCTGCAGCATGGTTTGGCAACAACGCAGGGGTATACACAACATCTACATATTGATCATGCGAAGGTAAAACTGAATGCATAGGTGGAGTGGGAGTGGTGGGAGTAGTCGAAAGTGCGAAGAATGGAAAAACGTTCTCATCAAACACCACATCACGAGAAATGTAGACGCGATTAGAGGGAACATGAAGGCATCTGTACCCTTTATGAAGGGTACTATACCCAAGGAATATGCACTGTTTAGACCAAAAGTCTAGTATACGTTTATTATACTGGCAAAGATGCGGCCAACACGCACACCCAAAAACTTCGAGGAACGTATAATTAGGAGTTTCATTGAGTAAGACTTCAAGTGGTGTTTTCATGTGATGAAGTCGTGTAGGAAGCCTATTAATAAGAAAACAGGCGGTGGAAAAAGCGTCACTCCAAAACCGAAAAGGAATGGAGGAATGAGCAAGCAAAGTGAGGCCAGTTTCAACAATATGACGATGCTTACGTTTAGCTACACCGTTTTGTTGATGTGTACGAGGACAAGAACACGGTGCGTAATCCCAAGTTTATTAAAAAACGCATTGAGGTTGTGATACTTGTTGGGGAACATAGTAATTTCAAAAAAATTCCTACGCACACACAAGATCATGGTGATGCATAGCAACGAGAGGGGAGAGTGTCGTCCACGTATCCTCGTAGACCGTTAAGCGGAAGCGTTATGACAACGCAGTTGATGTAGTCGTACGTCTTCACGATCGACCGATCCTCAGTACCGAACGTAAGGCACCTCCGCGTTCAGCACACGTTCAGCTCGGTGATGTCCCACGAACTCACGATCCAGTAGAGCTCAAGGGAGAGTTTCGTCAGTACGACGGCGTGGTGACGATGTTGATGAAGCTACCGACGCAGGGCTTCGCATAAGCACCGCTACGACATGACCGAGGTGGATTATGGTGGAGGGGGGCACCGCACACGGCTAAAAGATCAATGATCAATTATTGTGTCTATGGGGTGCCCCCCTGCCCCAGTATATAAAGGATCTAGGGGGGAGGCGGCCGGCCAGGAGGAGGGCGCGCCAACGGGGGGAGTCCTACTCCCACCGGGAGTAGGACTCCTCCTTTCCTAGTAGGAGCAGGAGAAGGGGGAAGGAGGAGAGAGGGGGAAGGAAAGGGGGGCGCCGCCCCCCTCCTTGTCCAATTCGGACAAGAGGGGGAGGGGGCGTGCGGCCTGCCCTGGCCGCCCTCCTCATCTCCACCAAGGCCCATTAGGCCCAATATACTCCCCGGGGGGTTCTGGTAATCCCCCGGTACTCCGGTAAATGTCCGAAACCTCCCGAAACACTTCCGGTGTCCGAACATAGTCGTCCAATATATCGATCTTTATGTATCGACCATTTCGAGACTCCTCTTCATGTACGTGATCATATCCGGGACTCCTAACTACCTTCGGTACATCAAAACATATAAACTCATAATACCGATCGTCACAGAACTTTAAGCGTGTGGACCCTACGGGTTCGAGAACTATGTAGACATGACCGAGACATGTTACCGGTCAATAACCAACAGTGGAACCTGGATGCTCATATTGGTTCCTACATATTCTACGAAGATCTTTATTGGTCAAACCGCATAACAACATACGTTGTTCCCTTTGTCATCGGTATGTTACTTGCCTGAGATTCGATCGTCGGTATCTCAATACCTAGCTCAATCTCGTTACCGGCAAGTCTCTTTACTCGTTCCGTAATGCATCATCCCGCAACTAACTCATTAGTCACATTGCTTGCAAGGCTTATAGTGATGTGCATTACCGAGAGGGCCCAGAGATACCTCTCCGATAATCGGATTGACAAATCCTAATCTTGATCTATGCCAACTCAAGAAGTACCATCGGAGACACCTATAGAGCACCTTTATAATTACCCAGTTACGTTGTGACGTTTGGTAGCACACAAAGTGTTCCTCCGGTAATCGGGATTTGCATAATCTCATAGTCATAGGAACATGTATAAGTCATGAAGAAAGGAATAGGAGTAAACTAAACAATCAAGTGCTAAGCTAACGGAATGGGTCAAGTCAATCACATCATTCTCCTAATGATGTGATCCCGTTAATCAAATGACAACGCATATACCTTTGTCAAATATTAGCAACAGAACCCTGCCTCCCGCACCACGTCCATAGTCCCTGTTTCGAGTTGCAAATATTAGCAACAGAACCAGTATCAAATACCCAGGTGCTACTGCGAGCATTAGTAAGGTACACATCAATAACATGTATATCACATATACCTTTGTTCACCTTGCCATCCTTCTTATCCGCCAAATACTTTGGGAAGTTCTGCTTCCAGTGACCAGTCTGTTTGCAGTAGAAGCACTCAGTCTCAGGCTTAGGTCCAGACTTGGGTTTCTTCTCCTGAGCAGCAACTTGTTTGCTGTTCTTCTTGAAGTTGCCCTTCTTCTTCCCTTTACCCTTTTTATTGAAACTGGTGGTCTTGTTGACCATCAACACTTGATGCTCCTTCTTGATTTCTACCTCCGCAGCCTTTAGCATTGCGAAGAGCTCAGGAATTGTCTTATCCATCCCTTGCATATTATAGTTCATCACAAAGCTCTTGTAGCTTGGTGGCAGTGATTGAAGAATTCTGTCAACGACACTATCATCCGGAAGATTAACTCCCAGTTGAATCAAGTGATTATTATACCCAGACATTTTGAGTATATGTTCGCTGACAGAACTTTTCTCCTCCATCTTGCAGCTGTAGAACTTATTGGAGACTTCATATCTCTCAATCCGGGCATTTGCTTGAAATATTAACTTGAACTCCTGGAACATCTCATATGCTCCATGATGTTCAAAATGTCGTTGAAGTCCCGGTTCTAAGCCGTAAAGCATGGCACACTGAACTATCGAGTAGTCATCAGCTTTGCTCTGCCAGACATTCTTAATGTCGTCAGTTGCATCTGCAGCAGGCCTGGCACCCAACGGTGCTTCCAGGACGTAATTCTTCTGTGCAGCAATGAGGATAATCCTCAAGGTACGGACCCAGTCCGTGTAATTGCTACCATCATCTTTCAACTTTGCTTTCTCAAGGAATGCATTAAAATTCAACGGAACAACAACACGTGCATCTATCTACAACAACATAGACAAGCAAAATACTATCAGGTACTAAGTTCATGATAAATTAAAGTTCAATTAATCATATTACTTAAGAACTCCCACTTAGATAGACATCCCTCGAATCATCTAAGTGATCACGTGATCCATCTCAACTAAACCATGTCCGATCATCACGTGAGATGGAGTAGTTTTCAATGGTGAACATCACTATGTTGATCATATCTACTATATGATTCACGCTCGACCTTTCGGTCTCAGTGTTCCGAGGCCATGTCTGCATATGCTAGGCTCGACAAGTTTAACCCGAGTATTCTGCGTGTGCAAAACTGGCTTACACCCGTTGTATTTGAACGTAGAGCTTATCACACCCGATCATCACGTGGTGTCTCGGCACGACGAACTTTCGCAACGGTGCATACCCAGGGAGAACACGTATGCCTTGAAATTTAGTGAGAGATCATCTTATAATGCTACCGTCAATCAAAGCAAAATAAGATGCATAAAGGATAAACATCACATGCAATCAATATAAGTGATATGATATGGCCATCATCATCTTGTGCCTTTGATCTCCATCTCCAAAGCACCGTCATGATCACCATTGTCACCGGCGCGACACCTTGATCTCCATCGTAGCATCGTTGTCGTCTCGCCAACTATTGCTTCTACGACTATCGCTACCGCTTAGTGATAAAGTAAAGCAATTACAGGGCGATTGCATTGCATACAATAAAGCGACAACCATATGGCTCCTGCCAATTGCCGATAACTCCGTTACAAAACATGATCATCTCATACAATAAAATATAGCATCATGTCTTGACCATATCACATCACAACATGCCCTGCAAAAACAAGTTAGACGTCCTCTACTTTGTTGTTGCAAGTTTTACGTGGCTGCTATGGCTGAGTAAGAACCGTTCTTACCTACGCATCAAAACCACAACGATAGTTCGTCAAGTTAGTGCTGTTTTAGCCTTCTCAAGGACCGGGCGTAGCCACACTCGGTTCAACTAAAGTTGGAGAAACTGACACCCGCCAGCCACTTGTGTGCAAAGCACGTCGGTAGAACCAGTCTCACGTAAGCGTACGCGTAATGTCGGTCCGGGCCGCTTCATCCAACAATACCGCCGAACCAAAGTATGACATGCTGGTAAGCAGTATGACTTGTATCGCCCACAACTCACTTGTGTTCTACTCGTGCATATAACATCTACGCAATAACCTGGCTCGGATGCCATTGTTGGGGAACGTAGTAATTTCAAAAAAATTCCTACGCACACGCAAGATCATGGTAGTGCATAGCAACGAGAGGGGAGAGTGTCATCCACGTACCCTCGTAGACCATTAAAGCGGAAGCGTTATGACAACGCGGTTAATGCAGTCGTACGTCTTCACGATCGACCGATCCTCAGTACCGAACGTACGGCACCTCCGCGTTCAGCACACGTTCAGCTCGGTGACGTCCCATGAACTCACGATCCAGTAGAGCTCGAGGGAGAGTTTCGTCAGCACGACAGCGTGGTGACGATGTTGATGAAGCTACCGACGCAGGGCTTCGCCTAAGCACCGCTACGATATGACCGAGGTGGATTATGGTGGAGGGGGGGCACCGCACACGGCTAAAAGATCAATGATCAATTGTTGTGTCTATGGGGTGCCCCCCGTATATAAAGGAGCTAGGGGGGAGGCGGCTGGCCAGGAGGAGGGCACGCCAAGGGGGGGAGTCCTACTCCCACCGGGAGTAGGACTCCGCCTTTCCTAGTAGGAGTAGGAGAAGGGGGAAGGAGGAGAGAGAGGGGAAGGAAAGGGGGGCGCCGCCCCCTCCTTGTCCAATTTGGACTAGAGGGGGAGGGGACGCGCGGCCTGCCCTGGGCGCCCCTCCTCTTCTCCACCAAGGCCCATTAGGCCCAATATACTCCCCGGGGGGTTCCGGTAATCCCCCGGTACTCCGGTAAATGTCCGAAACCTCCCGAAACACTTCCGGTGTCCGAACATAGTCGTCCAATATATCGATCTTTATGTCTCGACCATTTCAAGACTCCTCGTCATGTCCGTGATCATATCCGGGACTCCGAACTACCTTCGGTACATCAAAACATATAAACTCATAATACCGATCGTCATAGAACTTTAAGCGTGCTGACCCTACGGGTTCGAGAACTATGTAGACATGACCGAGACATGTTACCGGTCAATAACCAACAGCGGAACCTGGATGCTCATATTGGTTCCTACATATTCTACGAAGATCTTTATTGGTCAAACCGCATAACAACATACGTTGTTCCCTTTGTCATCGGTATGTTACTTACCCGAGATTCGATCGTCTGTATCTCAATACCTAGCTCAATCTCGTTACCGGCAAGTCTCTTTACTCGTTCCGTAATGCATCATCCCACAACTAACTTATTAGTCACATTGCTTGCAAGGCTTATAGTGATGTGCATTACCGAGAGGGCCCAGAGATACCTCTCCGATAATCGGATTGACAAATCCTAATGTTGATCTATGCCAACTCAACAATTACCATCGGAGACACATGTAGAGTACCTTTATAATCACCCAGTTACGTTGTGACGTTTGGTAGCACACAAAGTGTTCCTCCGGTAATCGGGAGTTGCATAATCTCATAGTCATAGGAACATGTATAAGTCATGAAGAAAGCAATAGTAGTAAACTAAACGATCAAGTGCTAAGCTAACGGAATGGGTCAAGTCAATCATATCATTCTCCTAATGATGTGACCCCGTTAATCAAATGACAACTCATGTCTATGGCTAGGAAACTCAACCATCTTTGATCAACGAGCTAGTCAAGTAGAGGCATACTAGTGACACTATGTTTGTCTATGTATTCACACATGTATTATGTTTCCGGTTAATACAATTCTAGCATGAATAATAAACATTTATCATGATATGAGGAAATAAATAATAACTTTATTATTGCCTCTAGGGCATATTTCCTTCAATACTCCCCCCTCCCCCCAATCGGATTGAACATGAATAATTTTGTGCTTGAGAATACGCTCAACATGTGCTTGAAATTGAATAAAAACATCGAACACATCAGATTTGCGCTTGATAATATAAAGCCAAGTAAACCGATTGTAAGCATCAATACAACTGACATAGTAATTGTGGCCACTAACAGAAGTTTGGGCATGACCCCATACATCAGAAAACAAACACTCAAGTGGATTTTTCACTACATGACTCGACTCAGAGAAAGGAAGCTAGTGAGTTTTTCCTTGCTGACAGGCATCACAAACTGCATCAGCATTATTATTGGACACAACTAGAAGCTGATACGTCTCCATCGTATCTACTTTTCCAAACTCTTTTTTCCCTTGTTTTGGATTCTAACTTGCATGATTTGAATGAAACTAACCCGGACTGACGTTGTTTTCAGCAAAAGTGCCATGGTTTTATTTTTGTGCCGAATAAAAAGTTCTCGGAATGACCTGAAACTTCACGGAGATAAGTTTTGGAATTAATAAAAAAATATTGGCGAAAGAATCAAGTGAAGGGGGCCCACACCCCGGCCACAAGGGTGGGGAGCGCGCCCACCCCCTGGGGTGCGCCACCTGTCCTTGTAGGCCCCCTGGACCTCCACCGACCTCAACTCCAACAGCATATATTCACGTTCGGGGAGGAAAAAATCAGAGAGAAGGATTCATCGCGTTTTACGATACCAAGTGGTGATGCCCACATAAAAACAACGAAGAAGAACAATGGTAGATTGCTTTCGAATAGATCTATTATGAGCATTGCAAATTCTATACCAAGCATCTTTTAATTTTTCTCCTCCCCTTTGTTTAAAGTTGAGAACTTCATTCTCGGGAGTGCATGCAATAGAGGAAGAACTATCCATGATGATAAAAGCAAACAAGATTGCACACAAAAATAGATCCAGCAAGAAAATGGCGAACGAAAAAGAGGGGTGAATAAAATGGCAAATTTTGTTAAGTGGGGGAGAGGAAAAAGAGAGGCAAATGGCAAATAATGTAAATTGCGAGGAGATGAGATTTGTGATTAGGAACCTGGTACATGTTGAAGATCCTCGCCGACAATGGTGCCAGAAACTCCTTTTGATGCGACTTGAAGCTACGTCGGTATTTCCCCAAAGAGGAAGGGATGATGCAGCACAGCGGCGGTAGGTATTTCCCTCAGTTATGAGACCAAGGTTATCGAACCAGTAGGAGAACCAAGCAACACAACGTAAACAACCCCTGCACACAAATAACAAATACTCGCAACCCGACGTGTAAAAGGGGTTGTCAATCCCTTTCGGGTAGCGGCGCCTCAAGATAGGCAAACAGACGTGAGATAAATTGTAGTAGATTGATAGATCAAACGCCAAATAAAATAAATGAGAATAAAACAAAGCAAGGTATTTTTGTATTTTGGTTTAATAGATCTGAAAAAAGCAAAGGAAAATAGATCGCAAAGGCAAATAATATGAGAAAGAGACCCGGGGGCTGTAGGTTTCACTAGTGGCTTTTCTCGAGAAAAATAGCAAACAGTGGGTAAACAAATTACTATTGGGGAATTGGTAGAACTTCAAATAATCATGACGATATCCAGGCAATGATCATTACATAGGCATCACGTCCAAGATTAGTAGACCGACTCCTGCCTGCATCTACTACTATTACTCCACACATCGACCGCTATCCAGCATGCATCTAGTGTATTAAGTTCATGGAGAAACAGAGTAATGCAATAAGAACGATGACAAGATGTAGACAAGATCTATCTATCTAGAGATAGACCCCGTCGTTTAATCCTTAGTAGCAACGATACATACGTGTCGGTTCCCCTTCTGTCACTGGAATCAAGCATCGTAAGATCGAACCCACTACAAAGCACCTCTTCCCATTGCAAGATAAATAGATCTAGTTGGCCAAACAAAACCCAAATATTGGAGAAGGAATACGAGGCTATAAGCAATCATGCATAAAAGAGATCAAAGAAACTCAAATAACTTTCATGGATATAAGAAGATAGATCTGATGATAAACTCAAAGTCCATCCGATCCCAACAAACACAGCGCAAAAAGAGTTACATCATATGGATCTCCAAGAGACCATTATACTGAGAATTCAGCGAGAGAGGAAGCCATCTAGCTACTAACTACGGACCCGAAAGTCTACAAAGAACTACTCACGCATCATCGGAGAGGCACCAATGGAAGTGGTGAACCCCTCCGTGATGGTGTCTAGATTGGATCTGGTGGTTCTGGACTCTGCGGCGGCTGGTTTGATTTTCGTCGACTCCCCTAGTGTTTCTGGAATATTGGGGTATTTATAGAGCAAAGAGGCGGTCCGGGGGGCACCCGAGGTGGGCACAACCCACCAGGGCGCGCCTGGGCCTCCTGGCATGCCCTGGTGGGTTGTGCTCCCCTCGGAGCACCCCCCAGGCGCTGCCTTGGCCTAATGGGTGTCTTGTGGTCCATAAAAAATCTCCGTGAAGTTTCGTTGCATTTGGACTCCATTTGGTATTGATTTCCTGCGATGTAAAAAACATGCAGAAAACGACAACTGGCACTTGGGACTATGTCAATAGGTTAGTACCAATAAATGATATAAAATGACTATAAAATGATTATAAAACATCCAAGATTGATAATATAACAACATGGAACAATCAAAAATTATAGATACGTTGGAGACGTATCAGCATCCCCAAGCTTAACTCCTGCTCGTCCTCGAGTAGGTAAGTGATAAAAACAAATTTTTTGATGTGGAATGCTGCCTAACATGTCATCTCATATTTTTTTCTTTATAGCATGGACATTTGGACTTTATATTGTTCAAAGCAATAGTCTAGTTTTGACATGATAACTTAAATACTCAAGCATATCAACAAGCAACCAAGTCTTTCAAAATATCAACGCTAAAATAAGCTATCCCTAGCCCATCATGCTCAATCATTGATCCATTCATGAAACACACTCGCATATTAGCTACACCCAATACTCAAGTACGATCATAGTGCCTCCTAGTTGGTGCTTTATAAGAGAAGATGGAGACTCAAATTCAAAATAAAAATTGCATAAAGTAAAAGAAAGGCCCTTCGCAGAGGGAAGTAGGGATTTGTAGAGGTGCCAGAGCTCAAAGCGAAAAACTTAGAGATAAAAACATTTTGGGAGGTGTGTCTTTCCCACCAACGAAAATGACTTAGAGTTCCCAACACTTTCCATGCTAGATATATCATAGGCGGTTCCCAAACAGAAAATAAAGTTTATTCCTTTTTCCACCATACTTTCACTTTCCATGGCTAACCGTATCCACGGGTGCCTTCCATACCAACACTTTCCAAGGAATTTATTATTTGACAACATAAAGTAAATTCATTTTTCATTTTGGAAATGGGCATCCCTAATACCTTTGCATTACTCTCGTGCAATGACAAGTGAACAAACACTCATCGTGAGAATAACACATCTAGCATGGAAAATATTAGCCACCCTCACCGCTCCGCGAGCGGCACGAACACACAAAAGAGAAGTTTATTTCTGAAAATTAGAGATGGCACATACAAATTTGCTTAGAACGACAAAAGAATACCGCATATAGGTAGATATAGTGGACTCATGTGGCAAAACTGGTTTAAAGGTTTTTGGATGCACAAGTAGTGATCATACTTAGTGCAAAATGAAGGCTAGCAAAAGATTGAGAAGCGACCAACCAAAAAACGAATAATCTCATAAGCGAGCATTAAGCATAATTATCACCGAATAATGCACCACAAGTAGGATATAATTTCATTGCCTAATTATTGACTTTCGTGCTTGCATAGGGAATCACAAACCTTAACACCAATATTCTTACTAAAGCATAATTACTCATCAACATGACTCACATATCACATCATCATATCTCAAAACTGTTACTAAGAATCAAGTTTATTTTGTCCAATGATCTTCATGAAAGTTTTTATATATCTCTTCTTGGATATCTATCACTTTGGAACTAATTTTAATATGTTGCTTTTGATAGGCTCAAAGAAATATAAGTGAAGATCATGAGCATAAAATTTCTTTCTCTCAAATTAATTTAAGTGAAGCAAGAGAGAATTTCTTGAAAATTTTACTAACTCTCTAATAAATCTAAGTGAAGCAAGAGAGAATTTCTTCAAAAATACTAAAGCACACCGTGCTAAAAAATATATAAGTGAAGCACAAGAGCAAGTCCATAGCTCATAAAAATTTTAAGTGAAGCATAGAGAGCAATTCTAGCAAGTCATGGCATAATTTGGCTCTCTCAAATAAGTGTGTACAGCAAGGAATCAAGACTTAAAACACAAAATAAAACAAGCAAAGACTCATATCATACAAGACGCTCCAAGCAAACCACATAGTATGTGGCGAATAAAAATATAGCTTCGAGTAAAATACCGATGGTCGTTAGAAGAAAGAGGGGATGCCACGGCATCCCCAAGCTTAGTTGCTTGCTCTCTTCTAGATAATAGTTTGGGATGCCGGGGCATCCCCAAGCTTAGGCTCTTCTTACTCCTTATTCCTTCATCCATCGTAAGATAACCCAAAACTTGAAAACTTCAATCACACAAAACTCAACAAAACCTTCGTGAGATCCGTTAGTATAAGAAAGCAAATCACTACTGTAATTACTGTTGCAACCTATTCATATTTTCTTCTTGCATTATATCTATTGTATTACAACTTTTCTATGGCAAAAACTCATCAAAGAAAACCATAGAGCCATCAAAACAAGAACACAGCGCAAAGAAAACAGAATCTGTCAAAAACAGAACAGTCTGTAGCAATCTGAATTGTTCGAATACTTCTGTTACTCCAAAAATTCTGAAAAAATAGGTCGACCTGAGAAATTTGTATATTAATCTTCTGCAAAAAGAATTGGTATTTTATCACGCTATGGTCAAAAATAAGAATTATTTTCATGAGCGCAAAAGTTTCTGATTTTTCAGCAAGATCAAACAACTATCACCCAAGAAAATCCTATAGGTTCTACTTGGTAAAAACACTAATTAAAACACAAAAAACACAATAATAACAGTAGAATAATTGTGAAAACACTCAAGAACAGAAAGCAAAAAGCAAAAATAAATTTTATTCATTGGGTTGCCTCCCAACAAGCGCTATAGTTTTACGCCCTTAGCTAGGCATAAAGCAAGGATCTAAGTTTTGTCATCTTTGTTCAACTCTTCAATCGAGCACTTAGAATTCCTTAGAGATTTAGCATAAAGGTTTTCAATGACAATACTCCTAGGAAAAAATTTAAAGAATTCATTCTTGCCAAAGGGATCTCTTATAACTAAATCCGGGTGGATACTAATCATCTTAAGATCCTCTTTACTAGAAGTTGCACCCTTGCTCTTAGTAACTTGGGTGGTCTTGCCAATTTTTACAGGAGTTTTTTCAACAGTTTTAGCGGAAGCAAAAGCCGTACTCAAATTACTAAAAATTCCTTCCAGTTTATCAATCTGGGATGGGCTTTCTTCAATTCTTTCATGAATAATGGTTCCCTTTTCTTTTAACAACTTAAAAACTTCACCCGCTTTTGATCCAATTTTAGTAGCAAAATTATTCATCTTTTTATCCAAATTTTCAATATGTTCTTCTGTAAGCATTTTCTTTTCAATAGCATCTAATCTTTCAATGACATGCTCAAGAGTCAAAGTTGTTTCATTAATCATGAGGGGTGGTGAGCCCACTAAATTTCCCATAGCATTAAAAGCATCAAGAGAGGGACACATCAAGAAATTTGCACCGGTAATCGTATCAAGGACGAATCAGTATCAAGTGGTGATGCCCACATAAAAACAACAAAGAAGAACAACAATATATTGCTTTCGAATAGATCTATTATGAGCATTGCAAATTCTATACCAAGCATCTTTTAAATTTTCTCCGGAAGAACTATCCATGACGATAAAAGCAAACAAGATTGCACACAAAAAAAGATCCAGCAAGAAAACAGCGAACGAAAAAGAGGGGTGAATAAACAAATTTTGTGAAGTGGGGGAGAGGAAAACGAGAGGCAAATGACAAATAATGTAAATTGCGAGGAGATGAGATTTGTGATTAGGAACCTGGTACATGTTGAAGATCCTCCCCGGCAACGGCGCGAGAAACTCCTTTTGATGCGACTTGAAGCTACGTCGGTATTTCCCCAAAGAGGAAGGGATGATGTAGCACAACGGCGGTAGGTATTTCCCTCAGTTATGAGACCAAGGTTATCGAACCAGTAGGAGAACCAAGGAACACAACGTAAACAACCCCTGCACAGAAATAACAAATACTCGCAACCCGATGTGTAAAAGGGGTTGCCAATCCCTTTCGGGTAGCGGCGCCTCAAGATAGGCAAACAGACGTTAGATAAATTCTAGTAGATTGATAGATCGAATGCCAAATAAAATAAATGAGAATAAAATGCAGCAAGGTATTTTTGTATTTTTGGTTTAATAGATCTGAAAATAAAAGCAAAGGAAAATAGATCACAAAGGTAAATAATATGAGAAAGAGACCCGGGGGCCGTAGGTTTCACTAGTGACTTCTCTCGAGAAAAATAGCAAACGTCGGGTAAACAAATTACTGTTGGGCAATTGATAGAACTTCAAATAATCATGACAATATCCAAGCAATGATCATTACATAGGCATCACGTCCAAGATTAGTAGACCGACTCCTGCCTGCATCTACTATTATTACTCCACACATCGACCGCTATCCAGCATGCATCTAGTGTATTAAGTTCATGGAGAAATGGAGTAAAGCAATAAGAACGATGACATGATGTAGACAAGATCTATCTATGTAGAGATAGACCCCATCATTTTATCCTTTCACTACTGGAATCAGCTACTTTGCCATCTGCCAGCTCTTTGCCGTCAGCTAGCAGACGGCAAAGAAGCTCTTTGCCATCAGCTACCCAAAAGCGGACGGCAAAGAACTGGCTGATGGCAAAGAAAGT